>NC_073400.1:345000-445000 GCF_028641065.1 Leucoraja erinaceus | reverse complement strand
CACCCCCCTCCCCCCCCACAAATCCACTCTTAGCGGCTCTCTGGCAGTGCAGTCACTCCCGCCCCAGTGGATTCCCTTTGTGATGTGGAACATACAGGTATTACTGCACAGACACAGCTGACGGGCACGACGTGGAAAAGGGATTTATTAAAGCTTAAAATGTGAATAACTTAAGATATAACAACAATTTAAACGTTAAAGATGAGGTTTATTCAACCCCCCCCCACCCCTGCAGGGGAGGGTCCCACAGCTGGGGACGGCTTCATGCGGAGAGCGGCGGGAGCATCCTGTAGCCGGGGGAGGGGCATGGCTTCAGACGGGAGTGTTCTGTAGCCAGGGGATGGGTTCAGGCAGGGGCTGCCAGGGGCCAGTGGGGAAGTGAGGCGCTTCCTTCAGCCGCGGGACTGGGGCGGCTTCAGGCAGGGCCTGTCGGGGGCCGGTAGGGAGCGGTGGGGAGCGCTGCTGTGACCGACCGGCCCCTGCCTGCCCCCTCCCGAGGTCGTCGCCCTCCCCGCTGCAGGACCCTCCCACACCGGCCCCCGCCTGAAGCCATCCCTTCCCAGCTGCAGGATGCGGGGGTGGGGGGGGGATGGGAGAGAGTGCCCTACAGCCAAGGGAGGGGACGCCTTAAGGAAGGGGCTGTCGTGTGGTGTGGGGGGGGGGGGGGGGGGGGGGGGGGGGGGGGGCGGCGTCCTGCAGCCTGGGGAGGGGGACGGCTTCAGGCAGGGGCCGGTGTGGGGGGAAGGGGCGTCCTGCACTCACTCCATCCCTTCTCAGCCCTCCCCCCCATCCACTCTTCACGGCTCTCTGGCGGTGCAGCCATTCCCGTCCAATGGGGTCCCATTGTGACTGAGAACAGCTGATGCGCACGGCAAATGAAAAACGGATTTATTAAAGCTTAAAATGTGAATAAATCTTAAAATATAACAACAATTTAAACATCAATGATGACATTTATTCAGTCCATTCTTTCTTGTTGCATTTTGCAGCCGGGGGTGGAGGAAGGGTTCAGGCGGGGCCTGTCGAGGGCCGGGGGGGCCATCTATCCCGGCCTATCACTGTCATGGCCTACCGCTGCCGTTCCCCACCGGTGGGAAACATCCTGCAGCTGGAGACGGGACGGCTTCAGGCGGGTGCCGGTGGTGGGGGGGAGCGTCCTGCAGCTGGGGATGGGGACAGCTTCAGGAGAGGACTGTCGGGGAGGAAGCATCCTACAGCCGGGGGAGGGGGATGGCTTCATGCGGAGGCTGTCGGGTGCTGGTGGGGTGGAGGGAGCGTCCTGCAGCCAGGGTAGGGGGACGGGGATGGCTTCAGGAAGGGGGACCGGTGGGAGCGTTCTGTAGCCGGGGGCCGGGGACGGTTTCAGGCAGGGCCAGTCGGGGGCCGGTGGGGGAAGGCGGGGAGCGCTGCTATGGCCTACGTGTGTGGGTGTGTGGCGGGGTGGGTGTGTGGGGGGAGGGGGGGGTAGGGGAGGGGGGTGTGGGGGAGGGGTGTTGTGGGGGAGGGAGGAGGTGTGAGGGGGGGATGTAGGGTGTGGGAGGGGGATGGGATGGAGGATGTGGGTGAGGGGGATGTGGGGAAGGGGCGGACCATCCTGCGGAGTGACAGGATAAAAGACCATTCCACGCGGCGCCGACTGGCAGGAGAGGAGATCGATCTGCGCACGTGCAGTTTTTAAGATTTTTAAACCTCGCTAACTTTTACATTAGACCACCGATCGGAACAAAACTTGGTGCAATCGCAGCACAGGAGAACGGTGAGTACGCTGGCGATAAATTGTAGTGCTATGTTGTACCGATTTTGCACAAATAGAAAGACTGCACAAACCGGAAGATAACAAGATCAGAGCTTTATTTATGTGTAGATGGTCAGTTTATTGTCACATATACCAATTAAGGTGCAGTGAAGTGTTTTTTTTTCTTGCCTTCCTTCCATTCAGATGCTCCTCCCCCACCACTCCTCCCCCAATCACTCACATCACACGTTTCCCTGCACCGCTGAGACAGAATTGGCAGTCCGTATTTTGGGGGCAATTCTTGCTAAAATGCCCGACCTCTTTGCACGAATGGCACAACTTATTGGCCGTGGGTCACAATACATGATAGATTGTCTCCTTGTACTCAACTCTGAAAACCCGCTCACTGTCCATTTGCATAAACAGCTGCCGCTGGAAAATATACAAATGGTAGATTCTGGGATCCCAAAACCTGAGCCAAAGGGCAACGATCCCTGGATATACAAGATACAATTTATTTGTCATTTGGTCCAAACAAAATGACGTTTCTGCAGCCATACATTACAAACAAATAGACCCAAGACACAACATAATTTACATAAACATCCATCACATTGCTGTGATGGAAGGCCAAAAAATCTTATCTCTCCACTGCACACTCCCCCCCCCCCCCCGATGTCAGAGTCAAAGTCAAAGTCCCCGGCTGGCGATGGCGATTGTCCCGCGGCCATTAAAGCCACGCCGGGTGATGCAAGGTCGCACACCGGGTTCTTGATGTTAGAGCCCCCGGCGTGCGCTCGCAGAGTCCCGCAGCCATTCCAAGCCGCGCGGGGCGGTGCTGTAAGGCCCCGCTCCAGGAGCTCTTCGACCCCGCAACTCGGGCGGGAGAAGTCGCCGTTGCGGGAGCCCTGAAAAGCGGTCTCCCTCCAGGGACCCGCGGGCTCCCGGTGCCGCCGTCCGCCAGACCCGCAGTTGCAGCCTCCGAATCTCCGGAGGTCGGGCCACAGCAGCGCTCCACCACCGCTCCGGACTCGGCCAGCTCCGCGACGGTGAGGTGAGTAGTCGGCACCAGAGCCCCCGGTCTTCCTGTTGGAGGCCACTCCTCGTTGCAGCCCCAACGACAACGGAGACCCGACAAAGAAAAGGTTGGGTCTCCAGTGCAGGGAGAGATTTAAAAGTTACCCCCTCCCTCCCACCCACCCCCCCCCCCCCCCACACACATACCCCAACAAAAAATAACAAAAACTACATAAAAACATAGACAAAAAATAATAAAAACGCAGACGGGCTGCAGAGGCCGCTGCTGACGAGAGTCGCGCCGCCCACCATATATGGGCACAAAGGACAACACATTGGAAAGGATTCCCCTCTGCACGGCCGCCTCCAGTGGCTCCACCGGCACGAGAAACCCAACCACCTTGATCCCCCTATTCGGGGCCAGAGACAGTACATGCTCGGATTCAGAATGAAGAAAGGTGATAACAGCTTTGTCAGCTATTGCCAATGCACTGACCGCATTAGTCGTATTTATGTGCATAACCTTTCACAATTCTAACTACTCAGCAGCCTGAACGATGCTCAATCCGTGGGAGCTTCAGAAACGACAACAGTTGTGTAGCTTCGAGGTGCTGCCAACTTGGAGGTGCAGCCCAATATTGATAAGCACTACTTTTACACACGAAGATCACTGCTGTTACTATAAGCCAACATGCAACTGGCAGGTCACCAAGTACTAGGCTGAAGAAGCAATTCATAAGAGCATCTAATTAAACAAGGGATGTCCTGTGTCGATCTTCTGTGCAGATTCCACACCTTGCAGAGTAGGCTGCTTTCCCAGTCCAGTCCAAGGTGCCCCAGCCCCTACAGAAATGCAAGTTGTCGTTGAAGCCATCTTCACAGTCAACATGAGCTGGGCAATCAGACTGTGGGGCAGATCACAGATGTTAATAACTAAAAATGAAGTTAGTTTTAGGCTCACACCAGTACAAGTTCATTGGCAATCCACCAGGCTCTGCTGCTCCCATGACACTCAGAGAATCCCTTGAAAAGAAAGCTTTTGTATTCCTATGTCAAAAACCTTGCAAAACTGGGAAAATTCCTTGAAATGTAACCTGTTTAGTCCAAATGTCAAGCTGACTTCCAAAGTCTCATTGCTTTTTCGTGCTCTCCAACACTTCAAGAGTTCAGAGTCTTTCCTTTGAACATCACAGAGGACACTATCAAGGTGTCCTATTTTAGGCCAACATAAACATTACAATTCCTACTGATTTAGTTTCAGTGCTTCCCAGCTCACCGGGAGAGCTCGTCGGTG
This sequence comes from Leucoraja erinaceus, assembly GCF_028641065.1. Lineage (NCBI taxonomy): Eukaryota > Metazoa > Chordata > Chondrichthyes > Rajiformes > Rajidae > Leucoraja > Leucoraja erinaceus. The sequence continues at coordinate 440,954 of NC_073400.1, read as the reverse complement.
TCTGACCCTGGAGGTGTGTGAGAGAGGGAGATTCACTCTGTCTAACCACCCGCTCTGGGAATGTGACGGGACAGTCTCCTTAGGCTCTTCATTGTACTGACCTGAAAGTGGCTGCTGAGATGTTTGTTGATGATGAGTTTGATACCTTCCAGCTGTTGAGGGAAAACATCTGGAGAGACAGAGAGATTAAGTTGAATATGCATTTGCCTCAGTGAATATGCAATGATATAACTTGTCCCCACAAACAGATGTCCCACCTTGTTCCCTCCGTCTCTGTAACTGGCAGTCATGTCTGCCGCACCAATTTTGCTCATCTGTAAGGGCACATCACTTATTAACAACAGTTTCTGTCAATCAGATGAGAGGTGGGAATGATGGTAACTGTCAAAGCATGAGGGATAGGAAATGTCCGTGGCAATCAGGATTAAGGAGAATTCCAATATGAGAGCAAAAGAGTATCTCGCTAAGTTCATAAATTCTAGGAGCAGAATTAGGCCATTTGGCATATCAAGTCTACTCTGCCATTTAATCCTGGCGGATCTATCTTTCCCTCTCGACCCCATTCTCCTGCCTTCTCCCCATAACCCCTGACACCTGCACTAATCAAGAAATCTATTCATCTCCGCCTTAAAATTATCCATTGATCCACTCAAGGTGAAAGGACATTTGTAACTGGAGCCAGAGGAAGTGCATTAGGTCCTAAAGGAGAACATCACATCGGTATTTACCAAGGAAAAGGACATCGATGATGGTGAGATCATGGAGCAGTAGGTTAATGTTGATATTCTTGGACAGAAGGACAGGGCTTTTAAAATGTCAACACTTAACGAGGCGATTCTGGTTTCCACTGCAGTTTGTTGTCAACTAGTATACAAAAGGAAGGGACCGGTTGGGAGTGGCTATGTGAGGGTGAGTTGCTTTGTGGAGGGCAAGTATGAGGCCTTGTCTCAAGACGCTTCATCAAAGACGGTGACAGCAGGATAAGGTCTGTGTTTTTCTCTCTTTCGTAAATCTTCCTTTCTCTAGTGCAGTAGAGATGGCAGCTGGGGCAGTGGGATGCTCCTGCTGCAGGATGTGGGGAGTCATGGAGCCCCTGATTTCCCCGAGGACTACACCTATGGGCGGTGCATCTAACTGCAGCGCCTTATTGACCACGGTAGCGAACTGGGGCTGCAACAGGACGACCTCAGGATCATCTAGAAGACTGAGGATATCAGACAGGAGTTACTGCGTGGTCTTGAACTTGTACTTGCTCTAGGATGGTGAAGTGCAGACAGAGACTAAATAGGTGACTACCAGCAAAGAGCATAGGCAGAGTGCAGGAACCCTCTGGGGTCATTCCTCTTGTCAACAGATATACCCTTTTGGATACTGTTGGGGATGGGGACACAATGACCCATCAGAAGAACGCACTATTGTCTATAAAGCACCAGTCAGATCTGTGGCGTCATGCCTGGCTCTGAGATACAGTGGGGAAGGGTGAAGACAGAGGGAGCTATAGTGATAGGAGGCTCAACAGTTAGCAGACAGACATGCGATTCTATGGTGGAAAACAAGGATGCCTCCCTGGCTGCCAAGGTTGAGGAGTCTCGGAGCGGCTGCCGAGCATTCTCGGAGGAGGGGGAGCAGCTGGAAGTCATTGTACATGTTGGCACAAATGACAGAGGTAGGAAAAGGGATGAGGTCCTTAGGGTCCTTAAATATAAGGAGTTAGGGAAAATATTTAAAAGCAGGACCTCAAGGGTAGTTATCTCCAGATTGCTTCCAGTGCCACATGCTATCGTTGGTAAACACAGGAACATAGGACAGGTGAACGCGAGGCCAAAGAAGGTACAAGGAATACCTTTATTGCATCAGTCTTCACAGTGGAAGACACCAGCAATCTGTGGGAAATTCAAGAGTTAGTAGAGCTATCACAAGGGAGAAGGTGCTTGGGAAGTTGAAGTCTGAAGGCGGACAAGCCACCTGGACAGAGCACAGAGTGGCAATAAAGGGAGTCTTTCTGGTTGGTTGCTAGTGAATAGCTGTGCTCCGCTGGTGCTGGGGTTGCTACTCATCATGATGTATATTAATGATTTGGATGAGGGGATTGAAGGCTTTTTGGCCAAGTTTGCAGATGATACGAAGATAGGTGGAGGGGCAGGTAGTGTAGAGAAAGTAGGATCAGGGGTGCAAAAGGACTTGGGAATGCTGGTGCAGGATTCCCAAAAGGTAAATTTGCATGTCGAATTGGTAATAAGACAGGCAAACGCAATGCTTGCATTTATTTTAAGAGGGGTAGAATACAAAAATAGGGATGTGATCCAGAGGCTTTAAGGCACTGGTCAGGCCGCATTTGGAGTATTGTGAGCAGTTTTGGGCCCTTCCTTCTTGTATGCTCCTCGGTCCTCTAAATTTATCCAGGGATACACTTCACTCCATCTGTCCATACCCCTGGACCATGCCTCCTTTTTCCTGACCAGAGCCTTAATTTTTCTCATCATCCAGTTTTCCTAACTACCACAGAATCTATTGTCTGTGTCCAAACCCCTAACACTATAGCTGCACTTGGCTTCACTATTCCCCACTGTAGCTCAGAGTCCTAGGGGATTCTTGCCCTTTCTGCCCTTAACCTAGACATGACCACCTTGTGGTGCGTGGGTCTCAAAAGGAGGCACGAGGTCCAGTGTTTGAGAAGCACCTTTATTGTATTCCTCCCGGTTGAAGGGAAGACGAAAACCAGAGGAAGATGGCACCCAAACCCTGCCTTTTAAACCCTCCGGCTGAGGGCCGCCTCCGGACTGCACCACTCCTGTGCCGAGGGGTTCGGCAGTATAATGGCACGACCCTTAGGAGCCGCCACAACCTCACTGTAACTCCTATCTGTGACATTCGGTCTCCAGGATGACCCCAAGGTCATCTAGTTACTGCCCCAGTTCCCTAAAGCAGTGTGTAAGGAGTTGCAGCTGGATGCAACTCCCACAACAGTAGTCCTCAGAGTCTCCCTAATTTCCTACATCCTGCAGGAGAACCATACCACTGCCCTAACTTGCATCATCACCACAGTACCTAACCCCTTTATCCCTCTGTGCCAAAGCCTCCCGGACCAACAACTTGCATTCACTCTCCACAAGGCATTTCATCTCCACACAACCTCACACCAGTGTCTATCTTCCTTTTTGTACATCCAGTGGGAACAATCACTCCAGGATGCCAACTACGTTTAGCTGCAAAACTGAAATTGTAGTGTGTGCTGTCTTTTAAATGTCCCGCTCTTCATTACCTGTTTTCAGTTGCTCACGGGACACTGCATTTGTCCAGTTTTATTAACAATGCCCCCTCCAGCCTCTTCCCTGTTCCCAACCTGGATGTGCAACTGCAAGCTGAGAGGGGAAAGATTTAAAAGGAACCTGAAGGGCAACGTTTTCACAGTGGGTGGTATGTGGATTGGATGAGCTGCCAGGTTCAATACAACATTTAAGACACTTAGACAGGCATATGGATTGAAAAGGTTTACAAATTCACACGTTCACCATTTATGGGAGTGGAATTAGGCCATTCGGCCCATCAAGTCTCCTCCGCCAATCATGGCTGATCTTTGTCTCCTAATGCCATTTTCTTGCCTACTCCCCATAACCCTTTACGCCCATTCTAATCAATAATTTGTCTATCTCTGCTTTTAAAATATCCACTGACTTGGCCTCCACAGCCCTCTGTGGCAATGAGTTCCACAGATTAATTACCCTCTGACTAAAGAAGTTCCTCCTCATCTCCTTTCTAAATAGCGCCCTTTAATTCTGAGGCTATGACCTCTGGTCCTGGACTCTTCCACCAGTGGAAACATCCTTTCCACATCCACTCTATCGATGCATTTCATTATTCTGTAAGTTTCAATGAGGTTCCCCCTCAACTCCAGCAAGTCGAGGCCCAGTGCTGTCAAGTGCTCATCATATGCATACCCTCTTATTCCTGGAATCATTCATGTAAATCTCCTCTGGACCCTCTCACGAACCAGCACATCCTTCCTCAGATGTGGGACCCAAATTTGCTCACATTACTGCACCAGCACCTTATAGAGCCTCAGCATTACATCTCTGGTTTTGTATTCCAGTCCTCTTGATATAAATGTTGGCATTGAATTTGCCATCCTTACTAAAGATTCAACTTGCTAATTAACATTTTGGGAGTCCAACACCAGCACTTCAAAGTCCGTTTGCACCTCCAATTTCTGGATTCTCTCTCCATTTAGAACTCCATTAGTATTTAGTACCTTTATTATTAGCAAAATGCATGATTCCACAATTTGCTACTCTGATTTTCATCTGCCACTTCTCTGCCCACTCTCCTAACCTGTCCAAGTCCTTCTGCAGACCCCTTGCTTCTTCTACACTGCCTGCCCTTCCACTTATTTTAGCATAATCTGCAAACTTGGCCACAAAGCCTTCAATCCCCTTATCCAAATTTAGAAGGATATGGACCTAATCCGGGCAAATAGGACTAGCTTACATGGGTTATCTGGGTTGGCATGGATGAGTTGGGCCAAAGGGCCTGCTTTTGTTCTGTACGACTGTGACCCTTTTCTCCCACTGTCCCACCCCTGGCTTCACAATTTACCCTTCTACTAGAATTGGTCTCACTAAGGGTCCCGACCTGAAATGTCACCTTCCAGAGAAGCTGCCTGAGCCGCTGTTATTTCAGCACTCTGTCTTCTTTTCGTAAACCAACATCTGTCGTTCCTTATGCCTATGTCTCCCCCTCCTCCTTTCCTACTCAAGAACTGTAGAATTACTTTTAACTGTCGCATTTGTATCTGTATCCACCACCTACTCGAGCAGTATATTCCAAATATGTGATAGCATACCCCATTTGGACAACTACAACACAAAATACAACTCCAATGGTAGATACAAAATGCTGGAGTAACTCAGCGGGACACACAGCATCTGTGGAGAGAAGGTATGAGTGACGTTTCAGGTCCAGACCCTTCTTCAGACTGATCAGATACCCCGTGGCTGATTGAAGTTAGGTTTCACCAAAGATCCTATAGAAAGCAAGATAGTGCACTCCTGCCAAAACCAATGGGCTGACGTGTAGTACGCAACGGAGCGGAATGTCAACGTTCCTGTCGGCTATTTCAGTAAACCCGACCCGACTTTGTATATCCCTCTCGCATTGTAATCAGCGTTGCGGGGGAATAGTTTGTTGTGTGATATAGTGTTAGATTCATGATTCATAATTCTGTTATTTTTTGTTAATGATTAATATGTTAATAAATTATAATTCTGTTAATTTTCTTTTTTAATGTTTTGGCTTCAAAGCCCTGGTATTGGGATCGGACTATACAGAAAGGACGGGTTGCACTTGAACTCAAGGGGGACCAATATCCTGGCGGGGAGATTTGCAAAGGCTACTGGGAAGACTTTAAACTCGTATGGTTGGGGGGAGGGACTCAAATTGGGAAAGCTAGCAGTCAGTGTGTGAAGCAGGGGGCAGAGAATGGTAGCACTCTGACCCAAAATGTAGGGGAGAGAGAAGAAAAAGACAATAAACAGAGAATAAGAGAGGGTGGGTTTCTTAAATGTGTATATTTTAATGCTAGGAGCATTGTAAGAAAGGTGGATGAGCTTAGAGTCTGGATTGACACCTGGAAGTATGATGTTGTGGCGATCAGTGAAACATGGTTGCAGGAGGGCTGTGATTGGAAACTAAATATTCCAGGATTTCGTTGCTTCAGGTGTGATAGAATTGGAGGGGCAAGAGGTGGAGGTGTTGCATTGCTTATCAGGGAAGATATTACAGCAGTGCTTTGGCAGGATAGATTAGAGGGCTCGTCTAGGGAGGCAATTTGGGTGGAACTGAGAAATGGGAAAGGGGTAGCAACACTTATAGGGGTGTATTATAGACCGCCAAATGGAGAGCGAGTATTGGAAGAGCAAATATGTAAGGAAATTGCAGATATTAGTAGTAAGCACAAGGTAGTGATTGTGGGAGATTTCAATTTTCCACACATAGGCTGGGAAACACATTCTGTAAATGGGCTGGATGGGTTGGAGTTTGTAAAATGTGTGCAGGATAGTTTTTTGCAGCAATACATAGAAGTACCTACTAGAGAAGGGGCGGTGCTGGACCTCCTGTTAGGAAATGAGATGGGTCAGGTGGCAGAGGTATGCGTTGGGGAACAGTTCGGGTCCAGTGATCACAATACCATTAGTTTCAATATAATTATGGAGAGGGACAGAACTGGACCTAGGGTTGAGATTTTTGATTGGAGAAAGGCTAACTTTGAGGAGATGCGAAAGGATTTAAAAGGAGTAAATTGGGACAGTTTGTTTTATGGGAAAGATGTGGAAGAGAAATGGAGTACATTTAAAGGTGAAATTTTAAGAGTACAGAATCTTTATGTCCCTGTTCGGTTGAAAGGAAATCGTAAAAATTGTAAAGAGCCATGGTTTTCAAGGGAAATTGGACACTTGGTTCGGAAAAAGAGGGAGATCTACAATAATTATAGGCAGAATGGAGTAAATGAGGTGCTCGAGGAGTATAAAGAATGTAAAAAGAATCTTAAGAAAGAAATTAGAAAAGCTAAAAGAAGATATGAGGTTGCTTTGGCAAGTAAGTAAATCCGAAGGGTTTCTACCGCTATATTAATAGCAAAAGGATAACGAGGGATAAAATTGGTCCATTAGAGAGTCAGAGTGGACAACTATCTGCCGAGCCAAAAGAGATGGGGGAGATATTGAACAGTTTCTTTTCTTCGGTATTCACCAAGGAGAAGGATATTGAATTATGTGAGGTAAGGGAAACAAGTAGAGTAGCTATGGAAACTATGAGATTCAAAGAAGAGGAAGTACTGACAATTTTGAGAAATATAAAAGTGGATAAGTCTCCAGGTCCGGACAGGATATTCCCTAGGACATTGAGGGAAGTTAGTGTAGAAATAGCAGAGGCTATGGCAGAAATATTTCAAGTGTCATTAGAAACTGGAATAGTGCCGGGGGATTGGCGTTCTGACCATGTTGTTCCATTGTTTAAAAAGGGGTCTAAGAGTAAACCTAGCAATTATAGACCTGTTAGTTTGACGTCAGTGGTGGGCAAATTAATGGAAAGAATACTTAGAGATAATATATATAAGCATCTGGATAAACAGGGTCTGATTAGGAACAGTCAACATGGATTTGTGCCTGGAAGGTCATGTTTGACTAATCTTCTTGAATTTTTTTAAGATGTTACTCGGGAAATTGATGAGGGTAAAGCAGTGGATGTTGTGTATATGGACTTCAGTAAGGCCTTTGACAAGGTTCCTCATGGAAGGTTGGTTAAGAAGGTTCAATGGTTGGGTATTAATGGTAGAGTAGCAAGATGGATTCAACAGTGGCTGAATGGGAGATGCCAGAGAGTAATGGTGGATGGTTGTTTGTCAGGTTGGAGGCCAGTGACGAGTGGGGTGCCACAGGGATCTGTGTTGGGTCCACTGTTGTTTGTCATGTACATCAATGATCTGGATGATGGTGTGGTAAATTGGATTAGTAAGTATGCAGATGATACTAAGATAGGTGGGTTTGCGGGTAATGAAGTAGAGTTTCAAAGTCTACAGAGAGATTAATGCCAGTTGGAAGAGTGGGCTGAAAGATGGCAGATGGAGTTTAATGCTGATAAGTGTGATGTGCTACATCTTGGCAGGACAAATCAAAATAGGACGTACATGGTAAATGGTACGAAATTGAAGAATGTAGGTGAACAGAGGGATCTGGGAATAACTGTGCACAGTTCCCTGAAAGTGGAATCTCATGTAGATAGAGTGGTAAAGAAAGCTTTTGGTGTGCTGGCCTTTATAAATCAGAGCATTGAGTATAGAAGTTGGGATGTAATGTTAAAATTGTACAAGGCATTGGTGAGGCCAATTCTGGAGTATGGTGTACAATTTTGGTCGCCTAATTATAGGAAGGATGTCAACAAAATAGAGAGAGTACAGAGGAGATTTACTAGAATGTTGCCTGGGTTTCAGCAACTAAGTTACAGAGAAAGGTTGAAACAAGTTAGGGCTTTATTCTTTAGAGCACAGAAGGTTAAGGGGGGGACTTGATAGAGGTTTTTAAAATGATGAGAGGGATAGACAGAGTTGACGTGGAAAAGCTTTTCCCACTGAGAGTAGGGAAGATTCAAACAAGGGGACATGACTTGAGAATTAAGGGACTGAAGTTTAGGGGTAACATGAGGGGGAACTTCTTTACTCAGAGAGTGGTGGCTGTGTAGAATGAGCTTCCAGTGAAGGTGGTGGAGGCAGGTTCGTTTTTATCATTTAAAAATAAATTGGATAGTTATATGGACGGGAAAGGAATGGAAGGTTATGGTCTCAGCGCAGGTATATGGGACATGGGGAGAATATGTGTTCAGCACGGACTAGAAGGGTCGAGATGGCCTGTTTCCGTGCTGTAATTGTTATATTATTATATGGTTATAAGGGTGGAGGGGGCACTGAGGGCAAAGAAACTGTGCCCGCATGGCAGTGTAGAAGGGGAGACCTTTCCAATCCACGCTTCCCTCTTTGTCTCCGCTGTGCCTTTTCAAAATTGGTTGTTTATTTTTTCCACAAAAAGAGAAAGGCGGAGTGAGCGAGCGTGAGGGGCTGAGGCTTGCACCGACCGACCGAGTGAGCGAGCGAATGTAGCCCAAGGAAGGTCCGCCTGCTCCCCACCCCTTCTGCCCCAACAAATAACAAAGGTAGCTTGCAAGATGCTGAGACCAGTGAACTATGTGGAGGACTGTCTGGATTCATTCGAGTCTCTGCCTTTCGATCTCCAGAGGAACGGTTCTCTGATGAGGGAAATCGATGCTCAATACCAAGGTAAAAACTGGGGTACGAGCCCGACCCCCACCAAACTGCTGCAGCACTGGGGCGGGCCGAACGAAAGAGCCGTTCCTGCACTCAGCCATTTTGGCAGAAAGAGGAATAAATGTCCGACAGTCAGCGACGCAGACCGAGTAGTGAAGAGCAGACAGGTCCGGAGTTTGGGAGACGGGCAGCAAGTGTGATGGGGGAAGAAACCGAAGGGCCTTCTGTCCTCAGCTTCGGATCTCACGCCCGCCCTCTCTCCCCCCGTCAGTGAGTCTCTTTAACGCGGCAGAGAGGCAGAGAGAAAATGAGAAGATTTTTACGAGTTTTCCGTAACCGGCTTCCGTCTCCATACGTATCTTTGCTCAGTTATGGCGGACAAAGATGGCGGAGACGGAAGCTGGTTACGAAAATGGGGCCGAAGATTCCCCATGAATCTGCCCATGACCCTGCTACGTCTTTTTCGTCGTGCAGTATCTTGCTTCCTATAGGATCTTTGGGTTTCACTTTTCTTACTGTGACATCATCATTCTTGTGAAACATGTGATGTCCGATGCTATTGTGATTGGCTAATATGTATTATGATGTAATTGGGTGGAAATATTGTCCCCGCCTCGATAACCATGTGATACTGTAGTAATTGCTCTAGAATTACTGCCCATTGTAAGTTACATCTCACAGTATTAACATAGAAACATAGAAAATAGGTGCAGGCGGAGGCCATTCGGCTCTTCAAGCCAACACCGCCATTCATTGTGATCATGGCTGATCGTCCCTTGTCAATAACCTGTGCCTGCCTTCTCCCCATATCGCTAGACTCCACTAGCCCCGAGAGCTCTATCTAACTCTCTTAAATCCATTCAGTGACTTGGCCTCTGCTGCCCTCTGTGGCAGGGAATTCCATAAATTCACAACTCTCTGGGTGAAAACGTTTTTTCTCACCTCAGTCTTAAATGACCTCCCCTTTATTCTCAGACTGTGGGCCCTGGTTCTGGACTCGCCCAACATTGGGAACATTTTTCCTGCATCTAGCTTGTCCAGTCCTTTTATAATGTTATACGTTTCTATTAGATCCCCCCTCATCCTTCTGAACGCCAGTGAATACAAGCTTAGTCTTTTCAATCTTTCCTCATATGACAGTCCCGCAATCCCAGGGATCAATCTCGTGAACCTACGCTGCACTGCCTCAATCACAAGGATGTCCTTCCTCAAATTAGGAGACCAAAACTGTACACAATACTCCAGATGTGGTCTCACCAGAGCCCTATACAACTGCAGAAGAACCTCTTTACTCCTATACTGAAATCCTCTTGTTATGAAGGCCAACATTTCATTAACTTTCTTCACTGCCTGCTCTACCTGCACGCCAACTTTCAGTGACAGGTGTACAAGGACACCCAGGACTCGCTGTACCGCTATATATATATTTTTTAATATATATATTTTTTAATATATATTTTAATTTATATATATATAGCTAAAATAAAAGATGTATAACACAGCAAAGAGTAGCAGGAAGCCAGAGGATTGGTAAACTTTCATAGGACAACAGAAGGAAACAAAACGGGCAATACGGGCTGAAAAGATGAAGTACGAGGGGAAGCTGGCCAGGAATATAAAGAAGGGCAGTAAAAGCTTCTTTAGATATGTTAAGGGAAAAAGAGTAGCAAAGTCAAATGTGGGTCCCTTGAAGGCAGACACAGTGAAATTATTAAGGGCAACAAGGATTTGGCAGAAGAGTTGAATAGGTACTTTGGATCTGTCTTCACTAAGGAAGACACAAACAATCTTCCAGATGTACTGGAGGACAGAGGATCTAAGGGGGTAGAGGAACTGAAAGACATTTTCATTAGGCGAGAAATAGTATTGGGCAGGCTAATGGGACTGAAGGATGATAAATCCCCTGGACCTGATGGTCTGCATCCCAGGGTCCTCAGGGAGGTGGCTTTAGAAATAGTGGACGCATTGGTGACCATTTTCCAATGTTCAATAGATTCAGGATCAGTTCCTGTGGATTGGAGGATAGCTAATGTTATCCTACTTTTCAAGATAGGAGCGAGAGAGAAAACGTGGAATTACAGACCAGTTAGCCTGACTTCGGTGGTGGGAAAGATGCTGGAGTCAATTATTAAAGAGGTAATAATGGGGGCATTTGGATAGCAGTAAAGGGATTAGTCCAAGTGAACATGGATTTATGAAAGGGACATCATGCTTGACTAATCTTCTGGAATTTTTTGAGGATGTGACAAGTAAAATGGATGAAGGGGTGCCAGTGTATCTAGACTTTCAGAAAGCCTTTGATAAGGTCCCGCATGGGAGACTGGTGACTAAAATAAGAGCACATGTTATTGGGGGTAGGGTGGATAGAAAATTGGTTGGCAGACCAAAGAGCAAAGAGTAGGAGTGAACGGGTCCTTTTCAGAATGGCAGGCAGTGGCAAGTGGAGTGCCACAAGGCTCGGTGTTGGGGCCGCAACTGTTTACCATTTATTTAATGATTTGGAAGAGGGAATTAGGAGCAACACTAGCAGGTTTGCGGATGACACAAAGCTGGGTGGCAATGTGAACTGTGAAGAGGATGTTAGGAGGTTGCAGGGTGACCTGGACAGGTTGAGTGAGTGGGCAGATGCGTGGCAGATGCAGTATAATATAGATAAATGTGAGGTTATCCACTTTGGCGGCAAAAAAAAGGGGGCAGATTATTATCTCAATGGGGTTAGGTTAGGTAAGGGGGAGTTAATACAGTGGGATATATATGCTGATTCCTTTGAGCACTTGTTTCTGTGATTGTGCTGGAGCTTCCCAGAGCAGGACAGAGAAGCAAGGTCACCTAGGTGAAATGAAGGATTTTTAAAGTATTCTTGTCGGTGTTTTCACTGAACGGACCAAGGGTGCAAATAGCGGAAATTCGTTTGGGGGCGTTGTCCGGGGTCTCAGAGAAGGCCCTCACAGGTTTGTGGCAGAAGGGTTGAGTTGTCGGGTCAGGGAAGGGAGGAATTGAGCCCCCGATGAAAGCTATTTTACTCCATCGGTTTTCCTCCGATTCGCTGATCCAGCTGCTCGGCAATTTTCTGGTCTTCGAGAGGCTTCCCGAAAAGACTGAGGTTAGAAGTCCAAAGAATACTGATATTGGGTCGGTTATATTGATAAAGGGATTCAGCTGAGGGAGCATTTCAGTATTGAGGTGTAATTGGAAATAATTGTTTCGGGCTGAAGTAAAAAGTTGACAGACTACTTCAAAATCGGCACTGAGGTAGAAAGTCGGGACTAAAGTAAGATTGATAAATAATTTTAAGAGCCTGTACTGTGTAAAAAGGTTGGGAAGGGGGGGTCTGTGATGTTTCAGGACTGTACGATCTGGGTAGTGGGTATCTGATATTTCAGGAAGGTGCAATCCAAATTTTTCTGCTCTAAATTCCGTTGTCAAAGTGTTTTAATGAATGTTTTTGTTTAAGTTTGTCTAGTTTAATTTTGTATATAGTGGCTTATTTTTTGCTTAAGTTCATGTGATTTTGCTTTAAATTTGAACAGTCCGTGACATTCCTTGCTGATAAGCATCTAGCATTCCTAATAGTCCAGTGCTTTCACTTAAAGCGGTTGACTCAGATACTTCAGATTTAAAGTATTAAAATCAAATGCTTTTATTAGAATTTGTATGATTTTGTCCTTGCGTTGTTAACTTTTGTTATTTTAAGAAACTCTGTGAGTTTTGTGAGGGGGCGTTGTGGAATTTATTTTGTTGTGTGGAAATCTTGCATTGTGGAATTTATTTTGCTGTGTATATTTTGCTGTGTAAGTCTTGTGTTATGGGAATCTAATTGTTTTGTGTGAATTTTTTGGCCGAAATGATACACAAAGCATTAAAGAGCAATCAAAAGCAATTAAAAACGGTCATTAAAAAGAATGGAAAACAAAAACAAGCTAAACAGAATAGGACAAGTATAAAATACAAGACTAAAAGTTACAGTGCCATGTAAGAAATAAATAATTATTTAATTTAATTAAAGGCAACGTCAAACAGAAAAATCTTCAGCCTCAAACAGAGTTACATAGAACCATAGAAAATAGGTGCAGGAGGAGGCCATTTGGCCCTTCGAGCCAGCACCGCCATTCATTGTGATCATGGCTGATCGTCCCCTATCAATAACCCGTGCCTGCCTTCTCCTCATATCCCTTGACTCCACTAGCCCCTAGAGCTCTATCTAACTCTGAACAGAGAACAGAGTTGGAGTGGACCTGCATTTTTCTGGAGGTTTGTTTCATAATGTGGTGCAAAAAAATAAACGCTGCTTCTCTGTGTTTAGTTCTGAGTCCGGTGACAGAAAGCAGACCTGTCCCAGAAGACCTCAGAGGTCTGCAGTGCTTTATAAACCAACAGTCATATTTTGAAATCAATTACTTGACAGACTGATAGCCAGTGTAAAGATCTCAAAACTGGAGTGATGTGATCCACTTTCTTAGTTTTAGAGAGGACTCGGGCAGCAGAGTTCTGAATCAGCTGCAGGTTAATTACAGAGGGAGGAGTGACCAAAGATTGCGTGATCTAATGGTTGGCTTTGGTATGATAGAGAGAAATGATGAAGATTGATTTGGAAGAGTGAGTGAGTAGAACTCGTACCAGTATCCATATCCCTCCAACCCCCAGTGTATGAAGTAGAGAAAACAACAAGTTGCTTAACTGGACACCCATTGGACATCCGGTGGCGCTGTTGCTAGCTGCCTCCGCCTTCAGTCCGGTATCTTTTTGGTTTTTTTTGTTATGTTTGAAGGATGTTTGTTTTTTGTTTTGGTTTTTTTGTCTTTATGTGGGGGGAAGAGGGTATGGTAATGGGGATACCGTCCTTCAGTCGCTTCCTGGAGAGGGTGCGACTATTATTCGAGTCGCGTCCTCGCCCCCCTGCGGCCTACCTACTGGATTGTACTCTTGTACTTCCGGTGGTGCTGGTGCCAGCAGCCTCCATCTACAGCCCGGTATCTTTTTGTTTTTTTGTTTATTTTGTTATGTTAAAAGTGTATTTTGTTTGTGTTTTTTTGTGTTTTTATGTGGGGGAAGAGGGCACGGTGCGGGGGATACCGTCCTTCAGCCGCTTCCTGGTGAGGACGCGACTATTATTCGAATCGCGTCCTCCCCCCCCCCCCCCCCACAGCGGCCTACCTGCCTGGATTGGCGCGGCCTTTCCTGCCGGGAGCGACCGGAGCTCCAGCAGCGGCGGGACAGCGCTGGAACATCGCGGGGCTGGCGATGCCTTACCGGGGGTCGCCGTCTGGAGCCCGGAGTGCTGGACCTGCTGCACCAACATCAAGGAGCTGCGGTTTGCAGAGCTCCCAACGCGGGCGACGCTGATGGACAGCGCGGGGTCCTGTGACTCTGCCCAGCTCGGCCTGTGGACTCAGGAGCTGCAGACTCCGGCAGCGGGAGGCGGCTGATCAGAAGGTCCTGGCCGCTGAGGAGGAGGATGCTCACCGTCGGGGCTCGGCGTCAGCGTTCCACCAGCCCGGCGTGAGGGCCTGAACATCGGGCCACCCGGGGCGGCGACTGCAGGTGCTCGGAAGGCCCCGACTACGGATGGACACGGAGGGGAGGCTGGCTGGACTATGGTGCCGTCCTCACCTGGGTGCCATTTATGTTATGTTGTGTTGTGGACTTTTTGTGTTTGTGCTTTTGTTAAATTTTTAATTCAATTTCAATTTTTTAATATGTTTTATTATTTATTTATTATTTATTTTTATTATTTTTCTTGTGATTTTTTTTTAACGATACTGCTGTACGGGAAATTCATTTCGTTGTCTCAAAGTGAGGCAACGACAATAACATTTGAATACAATACAAGAATACAAGAATACAATTGGCACGGCCTTTCCTGCCGGGACCGACCAGAGCTCCAGCAGCAGCAGCGCAGCGTTGGATACATCGCGGGGCGGGCGATGCCTTACCGGGGATCACCGTTGGGAGCTCCGGAGTGCTGGGCCCGCTGCACCGACATCGCGGAGCTGTGGAGCTCCGAATGCGGGCGGCGCTGACCAACTTCGCAGTCCTGCGACTCCGGTGGGAGGTGGCTGATTTGGAGGTCTGGGCCGTTGAGGATGTTCTCCGTCGGGGTTCCATCGCTCCCCGCGAGAGGGCCTGAGCATCGGGCTGCCTGTGGCAGCGACTGCGGGTGCTCAGGAGGCCCCGACCACGGGTGAACATCTGGGAAGATCAGCGGCGAGGCTGGCGGGACTATGGTACCTTCCTTAACTTTGGTGCCGCTGTGGGGTTATGTTGTGTCGTGGACTTCTGTGTTTGTGTTTTTTTTTTTTAAAGTTACATGACTAAGAAAAATCCATTTTGTTGTCTCTTATGAAATAATGACAATAAATTGAATACAACAATAACAACAACTGACTACATACAACTACATGGCATAGTGAACCGTCCTTGCAGAACCACTCCATGCAGTGGTGCCTAATCCAGCTCACATTTCGGCCCAAATCCCTGCACAGGCACAGATCTTTTCAATAGTGGACTTGCAGCAGGCCTTCTTCTCACCAGCTTTGCACCAGAACAGTCAGCACCTCTTCGCTTCACCTATAATGGACAACAATATACACGGACTTCTTTTCCCCAAGGGTTTTTAAAATCCCTAACTTTATTTTCCAGATGTCTCCATGAACAGTTGCAGACCCTAAACCTTTTGTGTGGCTCCACCCTCGTCCAATATGTGGATGATTTGCTTGTGGCCAGCCAGGATGAACAAAGCAACCGTGAAGATACCACTCAATTATTCAATCATCTATCATCATTGGGATATGGGGTTTCCCAATCAAAAGCGTTAATGGTTCAGCAGAAGGTGAAGTTTCTTGGCGTGATACAGGTGCACAACCTTTTATCCGAAGATCCAAATAACGAAAACCTCCGAATAGCGACATTTTTTCGGTCCTTGAAGAAAGGTCCTTGAAAACGTTCACCGAGGGCGGCCCGCAGAGGTGACAGCGGAACCTCCGGTCGGTCCTCGAAGAAAGGGGAACTAAATCCCCATTCATAAAAGAGAAGGTGAGGGTATATTGCGCGGGAGGGTTAATAATTGACAATATGCTGCTACCTGCCAGCTGAGTTAAAAAAGTTCCCACGGTAGACTCACGATACACAGTGTATCGTGAGTCTTGGGTGGGAACCTTTTAACCCAGCGTGCAGGCAGTAGATTGTCGCTCCCTTCAGTTTCACCCCACCTACACCCCTCTGCTTCCCGGCCATGTGTGTGACCCCTTCCCTCCCCTCTCCAGCTCCCCGCTCATTGCACCGGCGCGGGGGCTTTGTACTGTCTTCACGTCGTGATGCTAGCAGCACAGTGCCAGTCACCAGAGACGTCAGGACCAACGGAACATCGACCCCCAGGCCCACTGCAAGCACGGAGATCCCAGATCAGCAACTCCAGCCCAGCCCCGTTCCAACTCCAGAGGAACACGCTGGGCAGAAGCTGATGGTGTGCAAGGGGTACGTCTTGTTCTTGGGGTGGCGCAGCTCGGGCTGTGGGCGCACTGCCACTTGTCGCCGTAGCGGCCCATCGGGGAGCGGATTCCTCTGGAGTTGGGTATGTGCTGTTTGATCGCCCCCTACTATTCCAGGGACAGGGAGACAGGACGTTCACCGAGGGCGGCCCGCAGAGGTGACAGCGGAACCTCCGGTCGGTCCTCGAAGAAAGGGGAACTAAATCCCCATCCATAAAAGAGAAGGTGAGAGTATATTGCGTGGGAGGGTTAATAATTGACAATATGCTGCTGCCTGCCCGCTGTTAAAAAGTTCCCACGGTAGACACGATACACAGTGCATCGTGAGTCTTGCGTGGGAACTTTCTAACTCAGCGTGCAGGCAGCAGCAGATTGTCGCTCCCTTCAGTTTCACCCCCACCCCCTCTGCTTCCCGGCCATGTGTGTGACCCCATCCCTCCCCTCTCCAGCTCCCCGCTCATCGCACCGGCGCGGGGGCTTTGCACTGTCTTCACGTCGGCGATGGCAGCCAGCAGGCTAGTGCAGTCACCGGAGACGTCAGGACCAATTGGACGTCGACCACCAGGCCCACCGCAAGCACGGAGAACCCAGAGACCCACAGCCTGCAGCAGCCCAGCCCCGCTCCAACTACAGAGGAACCTGGGTTGCGGATGACGGGGCGCAGCTCGGGGCGTCGTAGGGCCCCATCGGGGAGCGGGTTCCTGTTGGTCCTGACGTCTCCGGCCACCTGCTATCCTCCGGGAACTGTACCGCCCTTGCAGGAGAGTGGGGTTGTTTGCAGTTGCAGAGGGAGGGGGCAAGGGCGGTACAGTTCCCAGTCTCAGCTCCAGTCCAGGGGGGTGGCCGGAGACGTCAGGACCAACGGGACAGCGACCCCCAGGCCGACTGCAAGCACGGAGATCCCAGAGACCCACAGCCAGCAGCATCTCCAGCCCAGCCCCAACTCCAGAGGAACACGTAGGGGCAGAAGCGGATGGTGTGCAAGGTGTTCTTGGGGTGGCGCAGCTCGGGCTGTGGGCAAACTGCCACTTGTCGCCGTAGCGGCCCATCGGGGAGCGGATTCCTCTGGAGTTGGAGGGGGAGGGGGGTATTGTGCTGTTTGATCGCCCCCTGCTATCCCAGGGACAGGGAGACACAGCGGTGTTTTAGACTGGTGGGCAATCACTTCCAAAGTTCTGCCCACACAGTCAGTACACCTCTCCTACACTGCATTTCATACAAACATTTATTCTGCATAAAAAAACGACATTGAAGACTCAAACTCGCGACCGAGTAACTGCCGGGATCAAGGCGCAAACTCGCGACCTTGCGGATATGAGCCGAGCACTCTACCACTGAGCCAGCCATTAAAATCTACGCTAAAAAAAATCCATTCCGAAGACCAACAAATTCTGAATTACGAAAAGTGTCTGGTCCCAAGGCTGTCGGATAAAAGGTTGTGCACCTGTACTATCAGCAACAGAGCAGGGTCTGGGGAAAAGCCGGTCTGTGAATTCCCTGCACCACAAGATGCAAAGCAAATCAGACAGTGGCTCGGCATGGTAAACTATTGCCGACAGTCGATACCCAACATTGCTCTGGACACTAAAAAGCTGACGACATACACTAGTATGGAGGGCGAGTTTCAATTGCCTGAGGAAGCTCAAGAAGCCTTTGAAAGTTTAAAAAGTTCTCTGATATAGGCACCAGCATTAGGAAGGCCACTCTACGACCGACCGACCAGCACTGCAGATACTGGTTTATCCCGAAGATAGATGCGAAAAACTGGAGTAACTCAGTGGGTCAGGCAGCATCTCTGGAGAAAAGGAACATGACGTTTCGTGTCGGCGGTGACAACATAGTGTGGAGCAAAGATACGGGGTGTGGGGTGACGGAGGTTCGGAGCGAATGACGGGCCCCTCACAGCAGCGGCAGCGATAGCGACTTCTCCTCCAGCCTGCCCGCCCGCCCTGATAGTGGTCGCTGCTTGCCAATCTGCTAATGACTATACCTTCCGCCGTCTGAAGCAGCTGCACCGCTCGGCCCCGCACCTTCTGTTGGCTGGTGGA
Source organism: Leucoraja erinaceus (assembly GCF_028641065.1). Classification (NCBI taxonomy): domain Eukaryota; kingdom Metazoa; phylum Chordata; class Chondrichthyes; order Rajiformes; family Rajidae; genus Leucoraja; species Leucoraja erinaceus. The sequence continues at coordinate 422,607 of NC_073400.1, read as the reverse complement.
GGAGGAGGGGAGGCGGTAGCGAGGAGATTCCCAACTGCCCCCCCCTTTGGCAGCAGCACTTGGAGGTGGACAGGGACGGCCAAGGCAGCGGGGCGATGATACCGTCCCTGTTCGATGAGTGCTGACCCACCTTTGTCCCCACCTCTCTCTCTCCCCCCCCCTTATCCTGGGATCCCTCCTCTCCACTGATCCCCATTCCCACCTCTATTCAGTCCTCACTGACATCCCTTGTGCTCCCCTCCCCATCTACCCCCCCCCCCATCTATTCATCCTGCACTGATCTCCCTATCCACATCGCATTGATTGCCACCCCCCCCCCCCCCCCCCCCCCTCCCCTTTTAAAGACCTCTATCAAGTCCTCCCTTAACCATCTGTGCTCCAAAGAATAAAGACCTAACTTGTTCAACCTTTCTCTGTAACTTAGTTGCTGAAACCCAGGCAACATTCTAGTAAATCTCCTCCGTACTCTCTCAATTTTGTTGACATCCATCCTACAATTAGGCGACCAAAATTGTACACCATACTCCAGAATTGGCCTCACCAATGCCTTGTACAATTTTAACATTACATCCCAACTTCTATACTCAATGCTCTGATTTATAAAGGCCAGCACACCAAAGGTTTTTTTACCACCCTATCTACATGAGATTCCACCTTCAGGGAACAATGCACAGTTATTCCTAGATCCCTCTGTTCAACTGCATTCCTCAATTCGCTACCATTTACCATGTAGTCCTATTTTGATTTGTCCTGCCAAGATGTAGCACCTCACACTTATCAGCATTAAACTCCATCTGCCATCTTTCAGCCCACTCTTCCAAATGACCATTACTCTCTGGCGTCTCCCATTCAGCCACTGTTTATGTATTATGTTGTGTATGTTTGTAATTGGGTGGAAAGATTGTCCCCACCTATGTCACCATGTGATACTGTAGTAATTGGTCTAGAATTACCATCCTTTGTTAGTTACCTCCCACTGTATTAACCATATATATATATGCTAATTCCTTTGTTTGCGCACTTGTTTCTCCGTGATTGTGCTGGAGCTAGAGAGCTTCCCAGAGCAGGACACAGAAGCATGGTCACCAAGGTGAAATAAAGGACTTTTAAAGTATTCTTTTTGGTGTTTTCACTGAACGGAATAAGTGTGCAAATTATTACTTGCGCCCCCAAGATCTCTCAATACGTAAACGCTCCAAAGGTCCCTGGCATTTACTCTATGCACCCAACCAGTATTTGATCTCCCAAAGTGTATGGATTAATTTCCGTCTACCATCGGTCTGCCAAGCTTCCCAACTGATCATTTTTCGTTATATCCTCAGATGATCTTCTTTGGTTTCTACGACTCCACCAATTTTCATGTTGTCTTCAAACTTACTAATCCTGCCGTTCTCATCCAAATGCTTTATATAGAAACTGTATGACTATATAAAGTATAGCCAGTGTAGTACGGGCCTTTCGGTGCCTCTTGCTCGCACCACCCAACATGCACCATCTACACTAGTTCCACCTGCCTGCATTTGGCTCATATCCCTCTACACCTAAATTATCCATATACCTGTCCATATGCTTCATAAACATTGTAATATTAACTGCCAACTACATCCTCTGGCACCTCATTTCATATACTTATCATGTTTTGTTAAAAAAAAAGTTGCCCTTCAGAATCCTATTAAATCATTCTCCATAAACCTATGTTCCTGGTTCTCGATTCTGCTACTCTGGCTAAAAGACTGCATTTACCCAATCTATTCCTGTCATGATCTTATACACCTCTATGGGATTACCCCTCATCGTTTTGCACTCCAAGGAATAAAGTCCCAGCTTACTTGACCTCTCCCTATAGCTGAGGCCTTTACGTCCAAGCAACATCTTCATAAATCTTTTCTGTACCCTTTCCAGCTTAACAGGGTGACCACAATTGAACACATACTGCAGAAGAGGCCTCGCCATTGTCTTGTACAACTGTAACAACTTCTAATTTCTATACAGTACTCTGACTGATGATGATCAATATGTTGAATGAATTCTTAACCAACTACTTGTGCCGCCACTTTAAAGGAACTATGTACCTGCATTCCTATATCGTTTTGTTCTACAACTCCCCAGAGCCCTGCCATTCACTGTATAGGTCCTGCCCAGGTTTGACTTCACAAAATTAAATACCTCGCACTTGTCTGCATTAAAATCCATTGTCCATTCCTAAACCCACTTACCCAACCGATCAAGATCCTGCTACAGATTTTGATAACCATCTTCGCTATCTGCAATACCACTCACTTTACTGACATCTGCAAACTTACTAATCATGCTTTAAACGTTCTCATCCAAATAATTGAAATAAATGACAAACAGCAATGGGCCCAGCACCCAGCCCTGAGGCACACCATTGGTTACATATACACACCAGTTACATACTAGTGCGGGTGTCAGGGGTTATGAGGAGCAGGCAGGAGAATGGGGTTAGGAGGGAGGGACAGTTCAGCCATGATTGAATGGCGTAGTAGTCTGATGGGGCGAATGGCCTAATTCGGCTCGTATCACTTATGACCTTCTGACCTTGCAGACCTCCTGTCTGAAAAACACCATTCCACCATTACCCTCTGCTTCCTTCCATGAATCCAATCTTCTATTCAGTGAGCTAGCTCACCTTGAACCATGCAGAACTTTGTCAAATGCATTGCTGAAATCCATACATGTCAACAGCTTGTTTGTTTACTTTTTTGGTTACATCTTCAAAAAACTCAATCAGATTCGTGAGCCACGATTTCCCACATGCATATACCAGCCTGAAGAAAAGTCTCGGCCCAAAATGTCACACATTCCTTCTCTCCATAGATGCTGCCTGTCCCGCTGAGTTACTCCAGCTTTTTGTGTCCATCTCCCACATGCAAATCCATGTTAACTACCCGTAGTCAGCCCTTGTCCATCTAAATGCATCTTATCCCTCAGAATACACGCTAGTAACTTTCCAACCACAGATGTGCCCCTGTCCCACTTAGGAAACCTGAACGGAAACCTCTGGAGACTTTGCGCCCCACCCAAGGTTTCCGTGCGGTTCCCGGAGGTTTTTGTCAGTCTCCCTACCTGCTTCCACTACCTGCAACCTCCGGCAACCACCTGCAACCTCCGGGAACCACACGGAAACCTTGGGTGGGGCGCAAAGTCTCCAGAGGTTTCCGTTCAGGTTTCCTAAGTGGGACAGGGGCAAAACAATCAATTGGGTCAATCAATCTAATGGCAGGAACAATGTGACCTGTCAATCAGAATAATGGTGGGAGCAATGGAAACTGTCGGAATAACGGTGGGAATGATGGGACCAGAATCAGACTGGGAATCAATCTAATGACAGGAACAATGGAACCTGTAATACTTAATGGATGCAAGATGCTGCAAAACTGCAGATGCTGGTCTACAAAACATGCCCCATTATAAATAATTGACAGTCATGTGTCCAGCCCAACACAACAGCTCTACCCGTCTTATTAACAGGAGATGCCGAGTCTGCCTCCTATCTGTCCTATCCCCAAACTCTATCTTCACTATATTGATGATTGCATTGGTGCTACCTTCTGCAGCCATGCAGAGCTATTGACTGACATTTACACAGCTGCCTAGACTACACTTCTTCCCACCCTGTCTCCTGCAAAGACTCCATCTCCGACTCCTAATTCCTCCGTCTATGCTACACCTGCGCCCGAGATGTTGTCTCGTGGGTTGGAGCCTCGGGGTCGAAGGTGGAGCCTCGCTGGTCGACGAATCCAACGGCGATCGGTGCCTGGGTCTGCGGAGCTCGCGGCTGGGGCTTGGGTCGGCGCTACATAGGTATCTGGAGAGGACCCAGCAACGTTAGTGGAGAGGTCGGATGGCAGTCGATGATGGCGTCGACCGACGGACGAGGGAACACACGGAAGTGAGGGAAGGAAGAAAGGAGGACCCGACGTGGGGGGACTGCCGTGAGGGAGGGGGAAGAACAATGGACAACTCGGCATGGGGGGACCACCGTGAAAGAGAGGGGTGAACATAAAGAGGGACCTGGCACATTGGGGAGGATATGTAACTTTGTAAGTGTCCTTTATGGCATACTTTGGGCATGCAAACAATTTTTACTGTGACTAGTCACATGTGCCAATAAAGTATTCAATCAAACAATGAGGTGTTCCATACCAGGACATCAAAGAACGAGGCCCTCACAAGGGTCTCCTCGATATCCCACAGTTCCACTCTTACTCGCCCTGCCCAAAGTCGCAACAGGGACAGACTCCCCCTTGTCCTCAGCGTTTACCCCATCAGCCGTCGCCTCTGACATTTTCGCCGCCTCCAACAAGATCCCACCAATAGCCACATCTCTACCTCTTTCTGCAGGGACCATTGCCTCCACAACTCTCTGGTTAACTCATCCCTTCCCACCCAAACCACTTTCCCCTGCAACTGCAGGAGATACAACACCCAGCCCTATACTTCCTGCCTCGACTCTGTCCGAGGATCCCGACAGTCCTTTCAAATTAGGCAGAGGCTCACGCACCTCCTTCAACCTCATCTACTGTATCCGCTGTTCAAGGTGTGGATTCCGGTATAATGCTATAACACATGCGGATGGATTAAGGACTTTTTAACAGACCGCCCACAGACTGTCAGGATAGGGTCCAATTACTCCCCAGTCCTGACGCTCAGCAGAGGAGCGCCACAAGGTTGTGTGCTGAGTCCCATCTTGTATACAATATACACTTACGACTGTACACCAACACACAGTACAAACAGGATCATCAAGTTTGTGGACGACACGACTGTGGTGGGACTGATAAACAACAACGAGTCTGCCTACAGAGATGAAGTCCAAAAACCTGACTGACTGGTGTACCAAAAACAACCTGGTACTCAACCCATCAAAGACAAAAGAACTGGTCGTTGACTTCAGGAGGAAGAGGAGAGAGGAACCTGCTCCATTATACATCAAAGGAGACATGGTGGAGGGAGTCACTGGCTTTAAGTTCCTGGGAATAAACATCTCCCAGGACCTCAAATGGCAAATGAACACAGTCACTCTCGTGAAGAAGTCACAGCAGCGGCTGTATTTCCTGAGGTCTCTGCGGAGAGCAAACGTCTCACAGCCACTGCTGCTGTCCTTCTACCAATGCGCCGTGGAAAGTATCCTCTCCTGGTGTGGTTTGCTAGCTGCACTGTGGCTGAGAGGAGGGCGCTGCAGAGAGTTATAAAAACTGCACAGATCATTACAAACGCTCAACTGCCCTCATTGGATGATATATACAGGGCCCGATGCTTGCGCCGGGCCACAAACATCAAGCAGGACACATCCCACCCTGCCATCCACCTTTTCACTCTGCTACCCTCTGGGAGGCGATTCAGGTCTCTGAAGACTAAAAAATAGTTTCTACCCATGTGCGATAAAAGAGCTTAATTCCAACAGAGAACACTGGGGAAGCAAAATGTAATTCCAAGAAATGCAACATTCTTTTAAAATTCTTTTAAAATACTTATTTATTATTTTTACTAATAAATGTACATCTGTGTCAATGGTTGTCGTGTTTGTATTTTTTAACCGGAGGAGATGCAATGGAATTTCGTTGCACAGTATTGTGCAATGACAATAAACGTATTCATTCATTCATTAAGTTTGTATGCTTCGTTATTACCTTCCCTTCAGCCAACACTGAACATTTACTTGACCATTGTCTGCATTGATCGGTCCTTTTTCACACCATATATGCTTTTCATACCCTTCCATATCTCTAGTTTCCCTCTCCACTGACTCTGTAGAAGGGTCTCGACCCAAAACGTCACCTATTCCTCTCTCCAGTGATGCTGCCTGTACCGTTGAGTTCTTCAGCGTTTTGTTTCTATTTTTGGCGTAAACCAGCATCAAGCAGCTCCTTCCTGCACATGCGATCTGTCTGTCACACCGCACCCCGTCAGCTTCATTTGGGAATATAAAGTCAACCAACTTGACTGATAGTATCAAGCCTCGTCCCTGTTAAATGGCATTCCCAAGCTTGACCCGCTGCTGACTAGCCATTTCATGCACCGCTCCCCATAAGCATCAAGCCCAGCATAAGACACCTAGATACATGAGTAATTGCAGAAGGTGAAATATTGAGTAAAATGCGCTTCTTGGGAGTGCTGGCCCCACCTCCGTGGGTATCACCTGGCAACGCCCGCCTCAAGGGACGCGTCCAGAGCCGCCTCCAACATGCTGCACCTTCCTCCAACTTGACCATCCCTGCCCCCCTCCCCCTCCCCCTCCCCCTCCCCCTCCCCCTCCCCCCCTCCCCTCCTCCCCCCCTCCCCCTCCTCGCCCCCCGCCCCCTCGCCCCCCGGCCGGCGTCACTTCACCCAGCCGCACCACTCACCTTTGCTGCGCCGGTGCAGCCGCTCGAAGCTTCCCGGGTTGCGGAGCCGCCGCTCTGCCGCCACACCGTTACCCATCGGCCTGCCTGCCTGCAGGGTTGTGCGGATTCCCCCGGCTGCCGTCCGTCCGTCCGCCCGCCCCTGGTAACCGCCAACCGCCCGGCGACGGGGGCCGCCATATCGCACTGCGCGCGCAGTGCGTGCGCGTGACGTGATGTGACGCCGAAGTCCCTGCCAGCGATCTGACGTCACCGCGTCCCTTCCTTCGCCCACTTGCTGTGACGTCAGACAGCCCGCCCACTCCCCGCTTGGAGCGAGCGCCGCCTCTAGGCCACGTGGCTCCCACGCACCCACCCATCTGTGTCCGGGCCCGGGCTCCATGCGTTGCTGCTGCTGCAACGACCCAGACGCTGTCTGATCTAGTGTCTCCCTCACTCCGAGACTGGGATCCGCGGGTCTGGGCGGTGACACACCTTGCAATGAGTTTGCACTGAGATCACCTCCCGACAAACAGCCATCCCGGGAATCGATCTGGCGAACCCTTGCCGCCCTCCGTCAAAACACGAGTCAGGAGAGTTGAACGGCAATGGATAACGGAACTATCAAATCTCCACTTGTAGCACCATAACAGGCCTTTAAATACCACACACAGATAATCTAAAATAAATAAAAAATAATCAATAACTAGGAATGTTGCAAAGTTTTGAGATTTAAAAAATCAAGCCTGTAATTTATCCCATCAGATAAATCATAAAAAGAACTTTAATTTGATACCTAATTCACTTTCATGTCTTCAGTATTAAAAAAGTAAAGGCCCTGTCCCACTTTCCCGAGTTACTCACGAATTCTCCCGAGTTTTCCCCTTGCTTCAAACTCGGAGAATGTCGTAGCGAGGCCGTAAGCGTCCGTAGATATTTCGTAGCAGCTCGTAATGCCAGCCGTAGGGACTCGGGGCATCAGGTAAGACGTTTTATCAGCATGTTGAAAAATGTCAACGAGTAAAAAAAATATCCCCGAGAACCTACGGCTGATTATTACCGTAATTCTCCGAGTTTGAATCAAGGGGATATCGCGGGAAAATTAGTGAGTAACTCGGGAAAGTGGGACAGGGCCTTGATGGCCATTTTCATACTCGGAAATTAGCATCTATTGCTTTTCCATTGACAACACAAAAGCTGTGATCGTGGACAGTCAAAAGCCCATAACCTTCTTAAAAATTAAGAGAACCGAATGAAATTTTCAGTTATTATAGATTGAAGCATTCTGAAACAAATATAAAACATTCAATTCAATTCAATTCGACTTTAATGTCATCGCACAAATACAAGTATGAGTACAACGAAATGCAGTTTTGCGTCAGTCCGTAGTAGTTGTGCATAAAGAAATTTAAAAAAAATAGAAAGAGAGAAGATACAGAATAATCAAAAAATACAAATTAATTAAACAATGGGGACGGAGGGACCAGAGAAATCTATCGGCAGGACTCCGAGTTCAGCAATGTGATTGTATTATTGTAGAAGCTGTTCCTCATCCTACTAGTACGTGACCTGAGGCTCCTGTACCGCCTCCCTGATGGGAGGAGGGCAAACAGTCCATGGTTGGGGTGTGAGGGGTCTTTGATGATCTTCCCAGCCCGTCTCAGACACCGTTTTCAGTGGAGGGCATCCATGGCAGGGAGCGGGGCACCGATGATGTGCTGCGCGGTTTTCACCACCCGTTGTAGTGCCTTCCTGTCCGCAGTAATATAAAACATCTTACTTGGATGACCTGAAATTAAAGCATATAATTAGTTAGTTACCTGATTGTAGCTAATTACAAAATTGACCGTTGTGACGGAAATAGTAATAAACACCCAGACTGCCTTGAAAATTCAAAAATGTGATATTCTCAAGATCGGAACTTTAATATTATTGTATTATATGCTATAAGTCCGTAACTGATAGGTAAATAACAATTTCTAACTATAGACCAAGCCTGGAGAAGATCAGTTGCTAGCTGGCACATTGGCATATCAGTAATCAGTAGCATCATCATACCCCTCAGATTGTAACCAATAAGCAACTCTGTACACCTTGTTTTTCCTCAACTTTTCAATTTTGGCATTGTAAACTACTGGTTTTTGCTCTTCAAACCATGCATGAAATGCCTTTCTGCCCACTACTTTCCCATTAAGAATGTCCTGTAGATCATCACATTCGAAGTAGTCCAAATTAGGATATTCTTTGTGAATGCTGTATAAATCAGTCTCTTTTGCTGGGCATTTGGATTGACAATTTTGCATTTCTTCTTCGGAGACGTCTGTTTAAAATATAAAGGAAATAAAAACACTGAACAGCATTAACAGAAACAAGTTATTATTTGCAGTTTGAGAAAAAAATGTAGAAATTATGAAGTGAAACGGCAAAACAAATAGTAAATACCCAACAAAAAAATACATATTCATCAGTTTCATCAAATCAATTAAATTCATCTAAATTCAATTACTAGATCTAAACATCTATCCATTTCTTAAGAAAAGACTAAATTTTTTAAATAGCCTAAGTATCCAAATATTGATCCCATTCACACAAGAATTCACAATATAAAAAGGTTTTTAAATCTCACTGTCATGAACTCATATGCCAAATGGAAGGAATTTAATGTTTAATTCCCATAAATTAATCCAGAAACATCCACTCAATATAATAAAAATTATTATTTTTTGCACAATGCATGTGACTAAAACTGTTGTGAATATTTAGTATAAAATATTGATCATGGATAGACAATAACACAAAATATAGATGATTTAGATGCTCTTATAACATGATTGTCCAAAAAAAAAGGATTTTAATTATCTTGAGAGTGGGTGTTTCTGGAATGTAATCGATTGAAATGTTGCCATTGCCATAAATTTTAAGCCCATATCGGCAGGCAAGACACGGCCGATTCACATGGGGCCTAAATAACACTAGACAATAGACAATAGGTGCAGGAGTAGGCCATTTGGCCCTTCGAGCCAGCACCGCCATTCAATGTGATCGTGGTTGATCATTCCCAAGCAGTACCCCGTTCCTGCCTTCTCCCCATATCCCCTGACTCCGCTACTTTTAAGAGCCCTACCTAGCTCTCTCTTGAAAGCATCCAGAGAACCTTCCTCGACCGCCCACATTTTCGCATCATAAGATTAGACTAAAGCCACCCCAAGAAGCAAGATTATATATGAAATAAACGACATACCTTTTGTTTTGTCCTGATATTGCGATCTGTGACGTTGAAGGCGTCGAGGGCGTTAGAAGTCGCTTTTTACTTTAATCCAGCGATTAAATTGTCCAGCGATTTAAAAAAAAACCTGGAACGGACGTCCGATCGATTTTTCTTCATCAGCTAGCAATCCAAGGAAATCCTTCTCCGACAAACAATACAAACCTGGATTTTAATTCCCCCCCCCCCCATGCCCCCTCCAATGACTCAGCAGGACACGCAGCATCTCTGGAGAGGAGAAATGTGTGACGTTTCGTGTCAAGACCCTTAGTTCTTCAGACTGGATTATAAAAAGTGTTCAAGAGCAAGAGAATAAGATTCTCTATGCTGTATCTTCCCGTTTGCTCTTATCTATTGTTCTTGAGTTTGAACTAATTGTATCCATAACATAGAACAGTATTACGCAAGAACAAGCACTTTGGCCCACAATGTGTGTGTCGAACATGATGCCCAGTACCGTGATCGCGGGACTGTCATATGTTGATAGAATGGAGAGGCTCGGCTTGTATACTCTGGAATTTAAAAGGATGAGAGGGTATCTTATTGAAACATAAAACATAAAAGATGACAGGAGCGATTTTTAAAATGGGGGGGCTGAGCCTTGCGGGGTAACCGGCGAGGGAGTGGAGTGACCGAGTGGGAGGAGGGTGTGACTTTTTGAAAGTCCCAAAGTTGGGACTTTTTAAAATTTGATGTATTAAAATCATGTTTTAGTGCATTGTAGAAGTATGATTTCAATGTTTTTTGTTTGAAGTATTTTTAAGATAATGTAGGGCCTACATGAGAGATAGGAGCAGGTGGTTATTATTTTTGTTATTACTCGACCTCCAAAAACTGGGGATAATAATACAGGCCATCCCCACCTCAAAAAGTGGGGGGATATATCCCCCATCCCCTCCCCCCCCCCTCCCCCCCCCCCCCCACCCCTCCCCCCCTCCCCCCCTCCCCCCCATCCCCTCACCCCTCCCCCCCCGTATTGACGCCTGTGCCTTCCACGGTACAGAAATTTTGATTTTAAAACTTTAAAATGTGTTATAATTTCATGTGGGTTTTTTTTGTTTGTAGTTGGAAAAAGGGACAAGAAATAATCATAACATTTCCTGATTTTGCAAAGTCATACAAATTATGTTTAGCTCGGTGCAAGAAATCTGAGTATTTTGAAAGTATGCGTTCTCCTTTTGACGTATATTTCATTTTGAATTGAATTTAGAATCATCAAACCATTAATAAAGGGGGTATATGTTTGTGGAAACGTAACTTTTTTTAAAGTAAGATTTTCGAGAAATCTAAAATGCATTAGAAATATACATTTCAATGCACTGTCTCTTGCCCAGAGCAGGTGAGTCGAGGACCAGAGGACAAATTTAAGGTGAAGGGGAAACAATTTCGTAGCAATCTGAGGGGTGACTTTGTCCACACAAAGAGTGGTGGATGTATGGAACAAGCTGGCAGAGGAGGTGGTTGAGGCAGGGACTATCCCAACATTTAAGAAACAGTTAGATTGATACATGGATAGGACAGGTTTGAAGGTGATATGGACCAAAAGCAGTTAGTGCAGCTCGGACATGTTGGCGGGTATAGGCAAGTTTGGCCGAAGGGCCTGTTTTCACACTGTATCACTATACGACTACATTATACCTCCACCATGCATGAATGCTTCAAAATTAAGTGGTCGAGTTTTATTGCCATATACTCAAGCATAGAAACATAGAAAATAGGTGCAGGAATAGGCCATTTGGCCCTTCGGGCCAGCACTGCCATTCAATATGATAATGGCTTTCCTACTTTTTTACCCCCCATATCCCTTGATTTCACGATCCCCAAGAGCTAAATGTAACTCTCTAAAAACATCCAGTGAATTAACCGCCACTACCTTCTGTGGCAGAGAATTCCACATATACCCAACTCTCTGGGTGAAGAAAATTTGTCCACATCTCAGTCCTAAATGACCTACCCCTTATTCTTAAACTGTGACCCCTGGTTCTGGAATCCCCCAACATCGGGAACATTTTTCCAGCTGTTACAGTAAGTGAAAATCTAGCAGGCAGGCAGGATGCCTTCTCCAACCACCCCCATTTGAAAACCACTATCTTCCACCGCTTCTACCCACTTGGTACCTACTTCCACAGCCACTGGTTGTCCTCCAGGATGCACCGAGCTGCAGCCTGGTCCATGCCGGTCACCAGGGCGAATTCGGCGCAGGGACTCTCATGGCAGCGGCACCACGCTTCCGACGGCCCGGGACTCTTGCACTGAGGCTACTCCATGGCCGGAGCTGCAGTGAGCAACTCGCCAGTCCGGCAAACATTCGCCAGCCCCCGCCGCTGTTTCTGCTTCCATCCACTCCCTCCGCCCCGGCTCTCCAACACCCACGTCCAGGTTGCTCAGAGTTTAGCAGTACCTTGTCCAAAGCCGGAGACATTGAAACATGTCGAGCCAAAAAAGTGGGGGGTGGGGGGGCTGCAGCCCATGGATTATTAAGGGTTTGAACATGCTAGAGGCAGGAAACATGTTCCCGATGCTGGGAGAGTCCAGAACCAGGGGCCACAGTTTAAGAATAAGGGGTAAGCCATTTAGAATGGAGATAGAAACATAGAAAGTAGGTACAGGAGTAGGCCATTCGGCCCTTCGAGCCTGCACCGCCATTCAATATGATCATGGCTGATCATCCAACTCAGTATCCCGTACCTGCCTTCTCTCCATACCCCCTGATCCCTTTAGCCACAAGGCCCACATCTAACTCCCTCTTAAATATAGCCAATGAACTGGCCTCAACTACCTTCTGTGGTAGAGAATTCCAGAGATTCACCACTCTCTGCGTGAAAATTGTTTTCCTGATCTCGGTCCTAAAAGATTCCCCCTTATCCTTAAACTGTGACCCCTTGTTCTGGACTTCCCCAACATAGGGAACAATCTTCCTGCATCTAGCCTGTCCAACCCCTTAAGAATTTTGTAAGTTTCTATAAGATCCCCCTTCAACCTTTTAAATTCTAGCGAGTACAAACCGAGTCTATCCAGTCTTTCTTCATATGCAAGTCCTGACAGCCCAGGAATCAGTCTGGTGAACCTTCTCTGTACTCCCTCTATGGCAAGAATGTCTTTCCTCAGATTAGGAGACCAATACTGTACGCAATACTCCAGGTGTGGTCTCACCAAGACCCTGTACAACTGCAGTAGAACCTCCCTGCTCCTATACTCAAATCCTTTTGCTATGATGCTAACATACCATTCGCTTTCTTCACTGCCTGCTGCACCTGCATGCCTACTTTTAATGACTGGTGTACCATGACACCCAGGTCTTGTTGCATCTCCCCCTTTCCTAATCGGCCACCATTCAGATAATAGTCTACTTTCCTGTTTTTGCCACCAAAGTGGATAACCTCACATTTATCCACATTATACTGCATCTGCCATGCATTTGCCCACTCACCCAGCCTATCCAAGTCACCTTGCAGCCTCCTAGCATCCTCCACACAGCTAACACTGCCCCCCAGCTTCGTGGCATCCGCAAACTTGGAGATGTTGCATTCAATTCCCTCGTCCAAATCCAGGCCCGTACGAAGCTTTTCAAAAAGGGGGGTGGCATGACAGGATTACAAAAAACTTAATGAGAAATAATGTGCGCGCTGCGCACATCATGAGCGCGAAGCGTGAAGTCCATCGATGCCAGGGTCCAGCGCCCGCTTAAAGGCCCTGGAAGCTCGGGGGGTTTAGATGCTCTCTGATGCATTCTGAGCCTTATTTTAGAGCATTTTTGCACCAAATTATGACCAATATTTCAGAAATTAACAGGAAACTGAGAGGTAGCTTTTTCAGACAAAGGGTGCTGCCAGAGGAGGTAGTTAAGGCTGGGACTATCCTAATGTTTAAGAGACATTTGGACACGTACATGGAAAGGACAAATTTAGATGGATATGGGCCAAACGCGTGTGAGTGGGATTAGTGTAGATGGGACATGTCGGTCGGTGTGGGCAAGTTGGGCTAAAGGGCCTGTGTCCACACTGCATCATTCTATGACTCAAAAGTGAAGAAGAAAAATGCATGTAGATAAGTAGAGCAGATTTGAAAGAGGAGTGAAATGTAAAGGCAGAGAGAGGTTTATTGGTGGAAAGGAACATAGGAAAGGAGGGGGGAGAGTGGCCTTGGGCAAATGGGTGAAGGGAAAATAGTCACAGAGTGCTGGAGTAACTCAGCGAGTCAGGCAGCATCTGTGGAGAACATGGATAGGTGACGTTTCACAGAGTGCTGGAGTAACTCAGCGGGTCAGGCAGCATCTGTGGAGAACATGGATAGGTGACATGTCACAGAGTGCTGGAGTCACAGAGTGCTGGAGTAACTCAGTGAGTCAGGCAGCATCTGTGGAGAACATGGATAGGTGACATGTCACAGAGTGCTGGATTCTCAGTGGGTCAGGCAGCATATCTAGAGAAAATGTATAGATTATATTTCGGGTCAAGACCGTTCTTCAGTAATATTCATGAAGTGACATGCATAGACATTCCTGAATGTTACCCAAACTATCGTGAGCTAATTTGTTACCATGCTTGCCCTCTCCTATAACATCTCTGCTGCCTTAGATGATGCAGGACAGCTTGTTCCATACACCTACCACCCTTTGTGTGAAAAATATACCCCACAGATTCCTATTAAATCTTTTACCCTTCACCTTAAACTTATGTCCTCTGCTCCTCGATTCACTTACTCTGGGCAAAAGACTCAACCATATCTATTCAAATCATGATTTTATACAACTCTATTAGATCATCGTTCATCCTTCTGTGCTCCATGAAATAGTCCCAGACTACTCAACCTCTCCCTATAGCCCTGGCCCTCTAGTTCTGGCAACATCCTCATAAATATTCACTGTACCCTTTCCAGTTTGATGACATATTTCCTATAACATGGTGCTCAGAACTGAACACAATACTCTTAATGTGGCCTCACCAACTTCTTATACAACTGCAACATGACCTCCCAACTTCTATACTCAGCCTGGCCCGCTGAGTTACTCCAGCACTCTGTGAAACATCACAGAACAGGGCAAGATTAGCAAGTTTGCTGATGATACAAAAGTGAGTGGTTTTGCAGATAGTGAAGATGGTTGTGAAAGATTGCAGCAGGATCTGGATCAATTAGCCAGGTGGGCAGAGTGATGGTTGATGGTTGCATGGTTCCTTGAAGGTCATGTCACAGGTATATCAGGTGGTCAAAAAGTATTTTGGCACTTTGGCCTTCATCAGTCAAAGTATTGAGTATAGAAGTTGGGAGGTCATGTTGCAGTTGTACAAGACTTTGGTGAGACCACATTTAGAATATTGTGTTCAGTTCTGGGAACCATGTTATAGGAAATATGTCAAACTGAAATGAGTACAGAGATCCCCATCCTGGATCAGTCCAATCAGGGTTGTGTTGTCCACAAACTTGAGAAGCTTGACAGAGGTGTCTGTGGAGGTGCAGTCATTGGTGTGGCGAGAGTAGAGGAGAGGGGAGAGTACGCATCTTGCGGTGCTCCTATTCTGAGCATTTGCGGGTCTGAGATATGCTTTCCCGCCTCACATGCTGCTTCCTGTCTGTCAGAAAGCTGGTGATCCACCGACAGAGGGGTTCAGGCACAGTCAACTCAGAAAGTTTGGAGCGTAGTAGCTCTGGCACAATGGTGTTGAATGCAGAGCTAAAATCAACAAACAAAATCCTTGCATAGATTCCTTAGCGGTCTAGATGCTGGAGGATGAAGTGCAGTCCCAAATTGACTGTGTCATCCACAGATCTATTGGCCCAATATGCAAAATGCAGATGGTCCAGCAGAGGTATTGTGTGATATTTTTCAGCTTGGCCTTTCAACGGTCTTCATGACTACAGAGGTCAGTGCGACAAGCCTGTAGTCATTAAGACCAGTAATCCTTACCTCTTTGGGTACATGGACAATAGTGGAGACTTTGAAGCAGGCAGGGACAGTACATTTTTTGCAGGGACTGGTTAAAAATTAGTAATTGGGTGTGAAGTGGTGATTGGAGTGGGATGGGTGTAGAAGGGCCCAGTTTTTGCAGACTGAGGTCAGGCTGTGAGTGGGTGTAAAGTGTTGGTTGGGGTGGGAAAGGCTCTTTTCATACTGGAGTCTTGCCTTAAGTAGGTGTAAAGTGGTGAATGGGAAGGTGAGGGTGCAGGGTCCATTCTTTACAGACTGGGGTCTGGCTGTGTTTGTTGGGGAAGGGGCACCAGGGTTACGTTTCTGATTTTCAAACCTGCAGTAAAACTCATTCAGGTCGTTCGTCAGCTGACGATTGTCCAAAGAGCGGGGAGATTTCCTCTTATAGCTGGTGATTTCTTGCATGCCCTTCCAAACTGAAGAAGAGTCATTAGCTGAGAACTTGCTCATCAACTTCTCAGAGTACCTTTCCTTGGCAGCTCTGATTCCTCTTCTCAGCTCTTTATCAGTTAGGCTATCTTTTAACTCTTTAACGATTAGGCTATCGGCTTGACGCATATTTGAACCCAACCCGATCTCGAAATGGAAATGTTACATCTGTGTATAATGATCCTATTAAAATGTGTATTTATGTCACAAACTATGGAATTCATATTTTTCAGTATTATTATCAAGGAAAAGACAACAGTTCCAATTGTTTGACATACTTTGATATTGTTTAATATTATTCATATGGAGGAGAAAATATAATAGCTCTAAAACCTACCTTAATTTTGCAATCTCACTAAAGATAACCCCCCTTTCCCTCTCCCATCTCTCTCTCCCCTCCCTTCCCCTCTCTCCCTCCCCCTCCCCCCTCTCACATCCCCCCTCTTTCTTGCGGGGGGTGGGGGGGCGAAGATGAAGGTGGCGTGGGCCCAGCGGGCCAGAACGTGGGCCCAGCGAGGATGGCGTGGACCCAGCGGAGATGGCGGGGGTGGTGTGGGCCCATCGGGGATGGCATGAGCCCAGCGGCGGTGGTGTGGGGGGAAGATGGCTTGGGACCCGGTGGCGGGAGGAGGCGAGAGGAGCGGGCTCCGCTGCAGCGGTGTCTGTTGTTGGGGTTACAGCCGTTGGGTTCAGATTCAGCCACTCTTGCCCGGCGACAGGAGAACAGAGAACTGGCCGTTTCCAAAGTGGAAACGTTGATTTTGTTTCGCGATTTTTATTTATTGTTTTGGTAATTTTTTCTTAAGGGCGGGGTGCGTTGCGTCCCTTTCTGGGGGTCCACTATTTCTGGTGCTACTTCCTTAAGGACTCTGGGATGCAGCCTATCTGGCCCTGGGGATTTATTGGCCTTTAATCCATTCAATTTACCTAACACCACTTCCCGGCTAACCTGGATTTCACTCAGTTCCTTCATCTCATTTGACCCCCGGTCCCCTGCTATTTCCAGCAGATTATTTATATCTTCCTTAGTGAAGACAGAACCAAAGTAGTTATTCAATTGGTCTTTGTTCCCCATGATCAATTCACCTGTTTCTGACTGCAAGGGACCTACATTTGTTTTAACTAATCTTTTTCTCTACACATATTTATAAAAGCTTTTGCAGTCAGTTTTTATGTTTCCTGCCAGTTTTCTTTCATAATCTATTTTCCCTTTCCTAATTAAGCCCTTTGTCCTCCTCTGCTGGACTCTGAATTTCTCTCTGGTAGGCTGCTTTTTCTGGCATTTTCTGGCTAATTTGTACGCTTCATCTTTTGTTTTGATACTATCCCTGATTTCCCTTGTTATCCACGGATGCACTACCTTCTCTGATTTTTTTTTTTGCCAAACTGGGATGAACAATTGTTGTAGTTCATCCATGCAGTCTTTAAATGCCTTCCATTGCATATCCACCGTCAACCCATTAAGAATCAATTGCCAGTCTATCTTGGCCAATTCACGTCTCATACCCTCAAAGTTACCTTTCTTTAAGTTCAGGACCCTTGTTTCTGAATTAACAATGTCATTCTCCATCCTAATGAAGAACTCAACCATATTATGGCCACTCTTGCCCAAGGGGCCACGCCACGCACAACAAGATTGCTAACTAACCCTTCCTCATTACTCAATACCCAGTCTAGAATAGCCTGCTCTCTCGTTGGTTCCTCGTCATGTTGGTTTAGAAAACTATCCCGCATACATTCCAAGAAATCCTCTTCCTCAGCACCCTTGCCAATTTGATTTACCCAATCTATATGTAGATTGAAGTCACCCATTATAACTGTTTTACCTTTGTTGCACGCATTTCTAATTTCCTGTTTGATGCCAGCCCCAACTCCACTACTACTGTTAGGTGGCCTGTACACAACTCCCACTAGCGTTTTCTGCCCCTTAGTGTTTTGCAGCTCTACCCATATTGATTCTACATCCTCCAAGCTAATTTCCTTCCTTTCTATTGCGTTAATCTGCTCTCTAACCAGCAACGCTACCCCACCTCCTTTCCCTTTCTGTCTATCCCTCCTGAATATTGAATAGCCCTGGATGTTCAGCTCCCAGCCTTGGTCACCCTGGAGCCATGTCTCCGTGATCCCAATGATATCATAGTCATTAATAGCTATCTGCACATTCAACTCATCCACCTTATTACGAATGCTCCTTGCATTGAGACACAAAGCCTTCAGGCTTGTTTTTACATCACTCTTACCCCTTATACAATTATGTTGAAAAGTGGCCCTTTTTGATTTTTGCCCTGGATTCGTCTGCCTGCCACTTTTACTTTTCACCTTGCTACCTATTGCTTCTACCCTCATTTTACACCCCTCTGTCTCTACGCTCACACATGTAAGAAACCCTTTACCTTTAACTCCATCCTCCACTATCCCATTCAACACCCCACCCCCCTTATTCAGTTTAAAGCCACCCATGTAGCAGTGGCAAACCTGCCTGCCAGAATGCTGGTCCCCCACCTGTTAAGATGCAATCCGTCCCTTTTGTACAGTTCCCCCTTACTCCAAAACAGATCCCAGTGATCTAAGAATCTAAATCCCTGCCCCGTGCACCAGTTCCTCAGCCACACGTTCAGGTCCCGTATCTCCCTGTTCCTGCTCTCGCCAGCACGGGGAACTGGAAGCAAACCGGAGATAACAACCCTGGAGGTCCTGCTTTTCAGCATTTTTCCGAGCTCTCTAAAATCACGCTGCAGAATATCCCCTTCTTTCCGACATTGTTTGTGCCGACATGCCCTACTACTTCCGGATGTTCACCTTCGCCCTTGAGGGTTTTCTGCACTCTGTCCGTGACATCCTGGATCCTGGCACTGGGGAAGGCAGCACCCCATCCTTGAATCCCGTCTGTTGCCGCAAAACCCCCTGTCCGTACCTCTCACAATTGAGTCTCCCACTACAATGGCGTTGCCTGACTTTGGCCTTTTTGGTTTTGGCTAAATAAGCCCTATTTGCATCGCAAGCCAGTCCGCTGCTCAGTGTAAACACGTCTTCTGTCCCGACAGCTTCTGTGTGGATGAACCTGTTCACAAGAGGTACAACACCCGGACCGTTTGCATTCCATGCTTCTCTCCCTTTCTCACTGTCTCCCACCTTCTCTCTTCCAGTACATTAGGTGTAACAATCTTACTGTTGGACTTGTCGAGGAACAACTCAGTTTCTCGGACGAACCTGAGGTCATCCACTTGCTTCTCCAGTTCCCCAACACGGTCCTTCAGGAGCTCTACCTGGATGCACTTCGTACATTTGTAGCAGCCAGAGGCACCAGCGGTGTCCTTGACCTCCCACATACTGCATACTGAGATGGGGGATAACTTTTTCACACAGAGGTTTGTGAATCTGTGGAATTCTCTGCCTCAGAAGGCAGTGGAGGCCAATTCTCTGGAGGATTTTGTATTGTCTTCTGTAAGACCTTGTTGTGAGTAGCACAATGAATACACGTCCGACATCTTGTAGTAAAGGTTTAATCTGCAATGAACTGAAACTTCCAGAAGGTCACATGGCCTCAGTCATGAGGCACAGGTACATTTGCCAGCTTCGTCTTTTGGCCTCAAGGGGCACTGGCATTTACATTACATATTACATTACATATACATCATATCTCCCCCTTCACTTTAATTACATCACTGATTTCAAGAGAGAGTTAGATAGAGGTCTTAAAGATAGTGGAGTCAACGGATATGGGGAGAAGGCAGCAACGGGGTACTGATTGTGGGTGATCAGCCATGATCACAGTGAATGGCAGTGCTGGATCGAAGGGCTGAATGGCACCCATTACTCTTCATAGGTGCTGCCTGTCCTGCGTCATCGGGTGGCGCCCCTCGCAGCAGTCTCGCCAACAGTTTGTCTGTCATTTCACCATTTTTGTTATTTTTAGTGTATCAAAAAGTATGTTTTAAAAGGTTTCTCAGTCTATTTTATGTGAGGGGTGGGAGGGGGGAGAGGGAAAACCGTTTCCCAATCACTTCCTGGTCGAGGATGCGTCTTTCCTCTAAGTCGCATCTTCGGCCCCCACCTCGCGGCCTACATTCTGGATTGGCGCAGCCTTTCCTGCCGGAGACCGGCCTGAGCTTCAGCAATTCAATTCAATATTTATTTCATGTCATTTGAACCTCAGTGAGGCTCAAACGAAACTCTGTTTCTACAGCCATCCAAACAAAACAATTCCTACAAGACACACGAACAATTCAATTCACACAAACATCCATCATAGTGAATCTCCTCTTCACTGTGATGGAAGGCAGTCTTTTCTCTCCCCTGCACTATTTTTCTCCCGATGTTGAAGCCCCAGGCGGGCGATGGTATGTCCCACGGCCATTTAAGGCCGCGCCAGGCGATGTACAGCCCCGCTCCAGTCTAAATGTCACAAAGTTGGAGCCCCATGCGGGCGTTGGAATGTCCCGCGGCCATTAAAGCCGTGCCGGGCAATGTATGGCCCCGCTCCGGGTCGTTCCAACCCCGCGACATGGGCTGGAGAAGTTGTGTTGCGGGAGCTCCGAAAAGCAGTCTCCCACCCGGACCACCGAGCTCCCGATATCACAGTCCACTGGACCTGCGGCTGGAGCCTTCAAGCTCTGGAGTCGGGCTGCAGCAGCGAGCCACTACCGCCCCCCACGCTCCGAGGCCGGCCAGCAAGTCGGCCGGCCAGATGGTAAGTCCGCAGCTCCGCAGGCTCCGCGACAGGAGCCCCCAGGTCGTTCCGGTTGGAGGCCGCTGCACGATGCTAGTCCCCAACGACAACGGAGACCCGACAGGGAAAAGGTCGGGTTTCCCGTGCAAGGAAGAGCTTTTAAAAGTTTCCCCCCGCCCCCCCACATATACACAGTTAAAAACAGTATAAAAAACACGAACAACTACATTTAACTAGACAAAAAATAAAAGAAGACAGACGGGCTGTAGAGGTCGCTACAACATGTCACGCCGACAACTCTGGATGGCCAAGAGCGGTGCAGCATTGAATTCCATCGCGGAGTGGGCGATGCCTTGCCAGGGATCGCCTGTGTTGCAGGGCCTGCTGGGTAACACCGTGGAGCTGTGGTTTGCGGAACTTCTAGCCTCGGGCGGCACT
This sequence comes from Leucoraja erinaceus, assembly GCF_028641065.1. Classification (NCBI taxonomy): domain Eukaryota; kingdom Metazoa; phylum Chordata; class Chondrichthyes; order Rajiformes; family Rajidae; genus Leucoraja; species Leucoraja erinaceus. The sequence continues at coordinate 401,536 of NC_073400.1, read as the reverse complement.
GACTTTAACACCGCGGAGTCCTGGGATCTTTTGCCGACAGTTGCCAGTGTTGAATCTCCGCCCAGCTCGGCCTGTGGATTTCGGCCGATTCGGAAACTCCAAGCCGCTGAGAGTGCTCTTCCATTCCAACGTCGGAGTTCCGATCATCCCGGCGAGAGGGCCTGAACATCGGGCTGCCGTAGCCATGACCGCGGAGAGCTCAAGGCCCCGACCACGGGTGAATAAAGAAGAAGATGACTGTACTTTATTGCCTTCCCTCACAGTGGGAAACGTTGATTCTGCTGTATGGGGATGTTCATGATAAATTCTATCGTGTATTGTGTTCTTTTTATTCGTATGTCTGTATGGGAACTCAAATCTCACTGTACCAATTGGTGCATGTGAGACAATAAATGTAACTTGAATTTGAATTTGAACTTAAACTTGAGTTACTTCAGCTTTTTTTGTGTCTATCTTTGGTTTAAAGCAGCATCTGCAGTTCCTTCTCATACATCTTCCATATCCTTCCACTCCCAGCGAATCCAAAAGCCTTTTAAATGCCACTGTCGTATCTGCCTCAACCACCAGCCCCGGCAGTGCGTTCCAGGCACTCAGCACCCTCTATGTAAAAACGTTGCCTAACATATCTTTAGAAATCCATCTTTATGCCACCAAGTATTTGATACAGCCTATCATTCACTTAGGGACAAGGGATGTGCCGTTGGAGTCCAGCAGGCTGAGCTCTACCGTGCTGAGGCCAGGCGCCAGCTCTCGGACACTTCCTCATGTCTACCCCTATACCATGACCCCACAGACAAACACCAGGCCATCTTCTCCCAAACTATTTCTGATCTCATCGCCTCTTGCGATCGCCCCTCCACATTCTCCAACCTTATATTTCCCCAGCCCCGTAGTGCCCACTTCTATGTCCTCCCCAAAATCTACAAACAGGACTGCCCTGGCAGACCCATCGCCTTGGCCTGCTCCTGCCCCAATGAACTTATTTCCACTTAATTTCATCTCCTCGTTTCCATGCTAACCCCCATTGACCAGTCCCCCCTCATCTACATCTGAGACACCTCACACACCCTTTAACTCTTCAATAAGTTTCCATTTCTAGGCCCCCATTGCTTTAGCACCATGAAGTTCCAGTCCCTCTAAACCTCCATCCCCCACCAGGAAGATCTTAAGGGCTTCCATTGCTTCCTCCAACAGAGACCAATCAATTTCCCTCCACTAACATTCTCCTCCATCTGGTGGAACTTGGCCTCATCCTCTATAACTTCTCTTTCGACTTCTCTCATTCTCCATTTAAAACAAAATATATCTAAAGAAGGCCCTTAACCCTAAACATCACCAACCCATGTGTTGATGCTGCCTGACCTGCTGTGTTACTCCAGCACTTTATTTCCTTTAAAACATTATGGCAATCCTTCTCTACACCCTTTCCAAAGCATCCACATCCTTCCTGTAATGGGCATGCAATATTCCAAATGTGGCCTAACCAAGCTCATATCGGGGTGCATTAGGACATGTTGACTCTTGCCCCGACCTATGAAGGCAAGCATACCACTTCCCTCTTTACACCTCTATCTACTTGCCACTTTCATGGAGCTATGGACTAGGACTTCAGATCCCTCTTGCACGTCAATGCCGTTGGGAGTCATGTTGTTGTATATTTACACTTTATGTTTGATCTCGCAAAGTACAACACCACCACCTCGGGACGGCACAGTGGTGCAGTGGTACAGTTGCTGCCATACAGATCCTGACTATGGGTGCTATCTGTACAGAGATTGTACATTCTCCCTGTGATCACATGAGTTTTCTCTGGATGCTCCACTTTCCCCCCATATTACAAATATGTACAGGTTTGAAGGCTAATTAACTACTGTGAATTGTTCCTAGGATAGAACTAGTGTATGGGTGCTCGCTGGTCAGCATGGACCCGCTGGGCTGATTTCTCCACCCACCTTTGTAGTGAACTACATCCCACTGTATATCCTGACAGCCCTCTTCACAGTCCACGACCACATAATCTTCGGTCATCTGCAGATTTACTAACCAACCTGTCTATGTTTGTTTCCATACCATCTATGTCTGATCAGTTTGGATTTTCACTGTTTCTTGGTATATATGTGACAATGATAAACCTAAACCTGTTGGTTGTTGGGAAACGTGGATTCTTCCTCAGGTGGGGAACCCAGATTGTCCACAGTTCACCTTGCCGCCAGGGCCCACCATGTGGTGCAATGGGTAGATCTACGAGTGCAGAGGAATCTACGAGTGCAGGTAAATAATTCCCTGAAAGTGGAATCACAGATAAAAAGGTCAAGAAGGCTTTCAGCACATTGGCCTTCATCAGTCAGAGTATTGAGCATAGGTTGGGAGGTCATGTTACAGTTGTACACGACACTGGTGAGGGTGAGGCCACATTTACTGTATTGCGTCCAGTTTTGGCCACGCTGTTATAGGAAAGATATGTTAAGCTGGAAAGGGTGCAGAGATTTATGAGAATGGTGCCAGCACATGAGGGCCTCAGCTACAGGGAGTTGAGCAGGCTAAGACTTTATTCCTTGGTGTGCAGGAGGATGAGGAGTGATATTGTAGATGTGTACCTGGTCATGAGGGGATTGGATTGGGTAAATGCACCATCTTTTACCTGGAGGAGGGGAATGAAGAACCAGGGGACATAGGTTTAAGGTGAGGCGGGGAAAGATTTAACAGGACCCTGAGAGGCAACTTTTTTTACACCAAGGGTGGTAGATATATAGAACATAGAACATACATTGAACAGTACAGCACAGGAACAGGCCCATCAACCCACAAGGTATGTGTCGAGCATGACGTCCAGATGAACTGATCTCATCTGCCTGCAAGTGATCCATATCCCTCCTTTCCCTGCAAATTCATGTGCCCATCAAAATGCTTCTTAAACACCTCTATTGTGTCTGCCTCCATCACCACTATAACTGGCACTAGAACTGCCCCGCACCACCTGCTGTATAAAAAGTTCCGCGTGGAACGAGCTGTCAGAAGAGGTAGTTGAGGCAGGTACTATCACAATATTTAAAAGATATTTGGACAGGTACATGCAGAGGATGTTTAGAAGGATATGGGCCACATGGCAGGCTTTGGCCTGCCCCTGGTCTCTTCCAGCTTTCTTCCAAACATCTATTCACATTCCCCAGAGATGCTGCCAGACCTGCAGAGATACTCCAGCATGTTGTGTCTTTTTTGTAAACCTGCATCTGCAGTTCCTTTCCTGCTATTTATCAGCACATTTCACCAACATGTTGAGATCAGCCTCTAGCCTTAGACTAGCCTCCTCACTGTCAACAACTCCACTGATCCTCATGTCAACTGCAAACTGACTGACTTTGTCTCACACTGTCTGTCCTCAGGCATGCTACTTTTGTTTTGGGCTATGTTATCTGTCTGTTTCTGTGATCTAATCTATCATGGCCATCTCACTGTGTTCACAATTTGCTTTATCTTGATTTAAGAACCTGATTTCAATTTGAATTAAATCACTGCCATTTTCAATATGAAACTCCATATAATAAGATCACAAATCCCCAAGGGCCTCTTAACAACCAATTCATCCATCACTCTTTCACTTCAGAATGTCCGCGGGCCTATTCAATCATTGAATCCTGAACAGGCAGATCGCAGTCCAAATCCCCAAGAATTCCTCCTTTACAGTCATAAATCTGGGTTACAAAATCTTCACACAGATACAAGACCTCCTTGAAAACTGTATAAAAATTGTTAAATGCAGCTCTGAGTTCCACATTTGTAACAGTCACTACATCACCAAAGGGATAGAATGGCTGATAGAGGAGAGGAAGTTAAAACATAGAGAACAGGGACTGGAAAGGTTGCAGAGAGGGAGGGATAGGGAATGGAAGGAGTTATAGAGCTAGGGGGGGATGCAAATAGCCGAGGCAGTTTACAGCGTTCAGGAACTATATTGATCCATGTGGGTATATATTATGTGGAGAACTTGGTCAGGTCAGTGAGAGTAACACCTAAGTAGCAAAAGGGTTCTAATTAGAAGCTGAAATTCATTTTTTGGTATGTGTGCTGAAGGACCTCACTACCTGGTTCTCAGGAGCATGAGAATTGAACGTGACAGCCAAACCTGAGAATTGACTCGAGGCAGGACTTGCTGTTGACCCTGTGAAGTGGACTTGCTGTTGACCCTGGTTGTCCTCTTTTCTGGTTCTCACCATGAAAACAACGGGTCAATTCCATGCAGGCCACCGTTTTAACTACTAAGGTCATCAGTAGCTGTCCTCTCCTAGTTTCTCTATCTGCCTCTATTTCTTTCTGCGTGATCTTTTGTCTGTTTTTACAACTGCCTATTTACATTCGTCTCCTACCATTTTTGGCTCTTTCACCTTTTTCTCTCCTCCCTTTCCCTTTCTCTACTTCACCCTGTCTTACCCCAGTGGTTTTGGATGGAAGGAATGTGTGTGTTTGTCCCTTTCCCACTCTACACGTTTAGGTGGCTATGAGCATGTGTACACAATTCTACACCCCTGCTGTGTGTGTCCCTCACCCACCTTGTCTCTAACTATTTCTCTCTCTTCACCAATATTTTTCACATTCTTTCCTCAGCTTTATTTTTCTCTTTGTATCTGTCCTTCTCGACTCATCTCTGTTAGCCCCGTATGTATCTCTCTCCCTTTCTTTCTTCCATTCCTTCTTTTGATACATTTTGTCTATCTGCTTGTTTCTCTCTGAAGTGCAGTGTAATTAATCCTTTATATCTCATCTCTGTATCTTTCTGTGTTCTGTCTGTGCAGAGCAGATTTTAATTAATTCTGTGCCTCCCTCTCTCCCTCCCTCCCTCCCTTTCTCGCTCTGCAGTGTAAAGTCACATTAATCCTCTGTGTGTTTCTCTCTCTCTCTCTCTTTATTTCTATCCATCGCTTTCTTTCTCTATCATTCACTTTTGGCTTTTCTTTTGATCTCTCTGACTTTAGAGCTCTCTCTCTCTCTCTCTCTCTGCGCAGTGTAAAGTCAAATGCAGATTGTCTCTCTCTCACTCCCTGTAATGAGCTCAGGCTGGATCTCGCTGCTCAATCCACTCACATTCCACATCAGCAGGGATAGAGCGGGAAGAAGCGAGAGAGGCGGGGGAGGCAGGGAGGAAGGAAGGGGGGGGGGAAGTGAGAGGGGGGGTGGGAGGGGGGGAGAGGAAGGGGGGCAAGAGGAGGGGGGGTAAGAGAGAGGGGGATACGAGAAAGGAGGAGGGAGGGAGGGAGGGAAGAAGGGAAGGGATTGTAAATCAAAGGCAAGTAAACAATCTCTTTATTTCCCCCATCACCACATCCCTCGTCCCACCCTGTCCCGCAGACTGTGAATGAAAGCAGCCAGCAGTTGTGGACAAGGCTGGGGGGGAGAGGAGTACAAGGGATTAGAAGGGGGTGGTGACGGAATCCTGGAGAAATGAAGAGAAAAGAAGCTTTTGTCCGGGACCAGATAACTTAACGCCGTCACACCCCCTCCCCATGACTACATTGGCACAGTCCTTCCCATCCCCTGCTGCTAATCCCCCACAAAACATTACTTTTTTTTTCGCTCTCTCATTTTCCCGGAGAGTGCCTGAAATTCCAACACTTCCTGCCAGGAACCTCCCGTCTCCGTCTCTCTCTCCGTCTCTCTGTCTGTCTGTCTGTCTCTCTCTCTCTCTCTCTCTCTTCCCCTCCCTCCCCCTCTCCTCCCTCCCCTTCTTTTACCCTCCCTACCCTCAAATCCAACCCCCCTCCCCACCTACCCCGGAGAGAATTGTTTGAAAGAAATGTTTCGCTCTGTGCTGTGGATACTCTGCTTCGGATCCACGACTGCAGGTAGGTAGAAACAAACCAACTTTCTAACTAATGTCCTCTCCCTCTCTCTCACTATACCCCCTTCCCCAGTCTCCATCCACTCTCACCCTCCAACCATGTCCCGTGGCTCACATTGGGTCCTACTCGCAACCTCTCCATTCCTCGATCATCATTCTCTCTCTCTCCCCCCCCCCCCCCCCCTCAGCCTTTACTGATCGCGATCTCTAGAGCTTGATTTCTCCCCCCTCTCTCCATATTTGACTCTCCATTTACTGTTTGTTTTCTTCCCCCCCCCCCCTCTCTCTCCCTCTCAACATCTCACTCTCTCTGTTCACCCCCTCCTCGCTCTACGCCTCCCGATTAATTCTAACCTCTGCCCTCTCTCCATCTCCTGCCGGTGGCGTGGACACGGAATTAACTTTTATCTTCGTCCTCCAGCGACAAATCAAATGGACAATATGGTAGCTCCTCGAACTGTTCCACAACATCCCGAAACAGTTCAATGCCAATGAGAGCCCTGTTGAAATGTAGGCCTTGTTTTCATGTACAAATGCAGCAACCAATCTGTCCATGATTCCCCCACAGAGAGGTGCTGAGGATGAGGTGAAATGTTCTCAGTCAACGTGAACAATTGGATTTGGGTGGGAGGGAGCACCATCCCTGCTCTTCTCCATTAGTGTCTCTGGGATTTTCCAGGAATGCAGTCTATCAGTTTAACCTGAAAGAATCTGTAGATAGACTCAAAATGCTATAGTAACTCAGCGGGACAGGCAGCATCTCTGGATAGGTCTTCAGTCTGAAGAAAGGCCTCGACCTGAAAAGTCGTCCATTCCTTTTATCCAGAGATGCTGCCTGTCCCGCTGAGTTACTCCAACATTTAATGTCTATCTTCACTTTAGACCAGCATCTGCAGTTCCTTCCTTCATTGAAAGAATTTGAGGCAGTCCAGCACTCCAGAATACACGGTTGGTTGTCCCTCGAAACAGACATACCCAAGGTCTGAATCTCCCACGGCACCACCGCAAGTACGTTGTCCCTGCCTCTATCTCTGTGTGGTGCTCATGTGTTTCACAGTGAAGAGGCACTTTCACTCTCAGTCTAACCTGTTCACTGGGAGTGTGTGGTGGGATGGTGTAGAGGGAGCTTCACTCTGTTTCTAAGTTGTCTTGTGTTATACAGGCTCTTTGGCCCACCTTGCCCATGCCGGTCATCAAGTACCCATCAACATTGACCCCATTTCCTAATATGCAGTCTGTCGCGTTCACTATCAAGGAACTTCATTCCCAGGGATTCTGTTCCAGATTGTAGCCACCGTCTGTTTGAAAAAGCTCCTCCTCAGATTCTATCTAACCAACCTCTTCACCTGACCTGTGCCCTCTGGTTATAGGCCTCTCCATTCTGGGGAAAAGTTTTTCATTGTCCACCCTATCTCTGCTGCTCATTATTATGCACAACTCGATCACCCCCCCCCCCCCCCCCCCCCCCCCCACCCCCACCTTATCTACATGTGCTGCCATCTTCAGGGATATATGAACTTGTACACCGAATTCCCTCTGTCCCTCTGACCCTAAGGATCCTACCATTGTGGTCAGATCTCCCAAATTCTATCAGATCACAAATCAGAATGAAATTCCATCTGTCATTGTCCTGCCCAAATAACTATCTGGTCAATATCCTACTGCAACCTAGAAATGGCCCAGACTCTGGGAGTCTGTGACGGGACAGTGTAGATGGAGCTTCACATCGTGTCAACACATGTCCAGTGCAGCATGGATTGATGTTTGATTTTATAATTTGTGGGCTGACTCTTCCTGAGTTTTAGCTATAGACATAAAATAGTACTGTACACATGCCGAACATGGAGGTGAATTAATTTCCTCTGCCTGCACGTAATCTGTCTCCCTCCATTCCCTGCATTTCCATGTGGCTCTTTTAAACTGTTGTGTCTGCTTAAACTTAAACTGCGTTCCAACACCACCCCTGGCAGCGCATTAGACGCTATCTTTACGGACTTCAGTAAAGCATTTGACAAGATCCCACATGGTTGGCTGGTCAAGAAGGTTAAGGCACATGCGAATTGGATGCAAAATTGAATAGTAGGTAGGTGGCAGAGGGTAGTGGTGGAAGGATGTTTGGAAGTCTGTAACAGTATTGTACCCTAGAGATTGTTACTGGAAACTTGGTGTTTGTGACATATGTTAATAACCTGGAAGTGAAAATAGAAAGTGCGATTAGTAAGTTTGTCTCGGCCACAGCTGGACATTGATCAGTTGGAGAGTCGGGTAGTGCGTTGATGGAAATTGTGTGAGATGATGAATTTTGGGAAGTCAAATATGGATCAGGATCGAATCCGGGTCTCTGGCGCTATATGGCAGCATCTTATAAGGTCATAAGGTCATGTCATAAGAGTAGAATTAGGCCATTTGGTCCATCAAGTCTACTTCAATCTTGGCTGATCTATCTCTCCCTCCTAACCCCATTCTCCTGCCTTCACCCCATAACCTCTGACACATGTAATAATCAAAAATCTATCTATCTCCGCCTTAAAAATATCCACTGATGGCCTCCACAGCATTCTGCGGCAAAGAATTCCACAGATTCACCACCCTCTGACAGCGACATTTCTCCTCATCTCCTTCCTAAACAAACGTTCTATGCTCGTGAGGCTGTGACCTCTAGTCCTAGACTCTCCCACTAGTGGAAACATCCTCTCCACAGCCACTCTATTCACTATTCTGTATGTTTCCATGAGGTATTCTTGTATTCCTCATACTTCTAGACTCCAGCGAGTACAGCTCTCCTGCTGACAAATGCTCATTATACTCATTCATGGGATCATTCTTGCAGCCCTTCACTGGACCCCCTCCAGAGCCAGCACATCATTCATTCCACAGATATGGTGCCCAAAATTGCTATATATTGTTATATTCTATCTCAGTATTGATGTGGATAGAGAACTGGCTGACAAACAGGAAGCAAAGAGTTGGAATAAACGGGTCCTTTTCACAATGGCAGGCAGTGGCTAGTGGGGTACCGCAAGGCTCAGTGCTGGGACCCCAGCTATTTACAATATATATTAATGATCTGGATGAGGGAATTGAAGGCAATATCTCCAAGTTTGCGGATGACACTAAGCTGGGGGGCAGTGTTAGCTGTGAGGAGGATGCTAGGAGACTGCCCATAAATGTGGCAAAAACAGGAAAGCAGACTATTATCTAAATGGTGGCCAACTAGGAAAAGGGGAGATGCAGCGAGACCTGGGTGTCATGGTACACCAGTCATTGAAAGTAGGCATGCAGGTGCAGCAGGCAGTGAAGAAAGCGAATGGTATGTTAGCTTTCATAGCAAAAGGATTTGAGTATAGGAGCAGGGAGGTTCTACTGCAGTTGTACAGGGTCTTGGTGAGACCACACCTGGAGTATTGCGTACAGTTTTGGTCTCCAAATCTGAGGAAGGACATTATTGCCATAGAGGGATTGCAGAGAAGGTTCACCAGACTGATTCCTGGGATGTCAGGACTGTCTTATGAAGAAAGACTGGATAGACTTGGTTTATACTCTCTAGAATTTAGGAGATTGAGAGGGGATCTTATAGAAACTTACAAAATTCTTAAGGGGCTGGACAGGCTAGATGCAGGAAGATTGCTCCCGATGTTGGGGAAGTCCAGGACAAGGGGTCACAGCTTAAGGATAAGGGGGAAATCCTTTAAAACCGAGATGAGAAGAACTTTTTTCACACAGAGAGTGGTGAATCTCTGGAACGCTCTGCCACAGAGGGTAGTCGAGGCCAGTTCATTGGCTATATTTAAGAGGGAGTTAGATGTGGCCCTTGTGGCTAAGGGGATCAGAGGGTATGAAGAGAAGGCAGGTATGGGATACTGAGTTGGATGATCAGCCATGATCATAATGAATGGCGGTGCAGGCTCGAAGGGCCGAATGGCCTACTCCTGCACCTAATTTCTATGTTTCTATATTCTAAATGTGGCCTTACAAGCTCCTTATAGAGCCTCAGCATTACATCCCTGTTTTTGCACACCAGCCCACTTGAAATAAATGCTCTACTGCTGTGCCATCGTGCCACCCCAATTGTACAAATCTCTGGTTAGGCTGCGCTTGGAGAAGAATGTGCAAGTTTTGTTTGTATTATGACAGAGGGATGTGGCTCTACTGAAGGGGGCACAGGTGCGATTTGTCCTGAACGCTGCCAGGATTGGAGGACTTCAGTTATGGGAAGAGATCTGATAAGCTGGACGTATTTGTTCTGCAACAAAGGAGGAAGAGGGTGACATGAAAGGCGTAGGTCGAGTAAATAAAATTGTTTTACCATGACAGGGCAACCAAAAACAATAAGCCACAGGTTTAAGGTGAGAGGAAGGAGTTTTAAAGGGAATCGGGATAAGATTTTTACACAGAGAGTGGGTGCCATCTAGAATTTGCAGCCTGTGGCGCTAGTGGAATTACATCTAATCACCACATTTAAGAGACATGTAGATCAGCACTTGAATAGACAAGGCATAGAAAGATACAGTTGTAATAAGGGCAAATGGGATCACGGAAAAATAGGTTGATGTGGACAAATGATTGGCATGGATGCAGTTGGCTGAAGGGCCTCTTTCTGTGCTCTGTGCAAGATTCGCAAAGTCAGTCAAATCTTTGTTTAATGGGCAACAAGACTGGCACATAGGAACAGCTGGTAGTTGCTTCAGCACCAGCGACCCAGGTTCGATCCTGACCTCGGGTGCTGTTTGTGTGATGTTTGCACGCTCTCCCTGTGACTATATGGGCTTCACTGAGTGATCTGGTTTTGTTCACAACCCAAAGATGTGTGGATTTGCAGGTTATCTGGCTCTGTAAAATTGTGAACAGATGGTTGGCATAGACTCATTGGGCTGAAGGGCCTGTTTCCAAGCTGTATCTCTCACATCTCTGCCACTCTCTGTATGGAATTTGATTGTTCTATGACTACGTGACTTTTCCCCGAGTGCTACGCTTTGCTTCCACAGTCCAAAAACGTACGAGCCAGAGAGAGAGAGAGAGCACAGAAACAGGCCCTTCAGCCCATCACGTCTGTGCAGACCATCACCACCGTGTGACACTAACCCTATGCCAATCTCAGAGTCCCATGTGACAGAAGCTGGAGGAAGTTGATGAGAATACGAGAATAACAAATAGGATGGATATAAGATTGGTATAAATGTGTGGTTGATGGTGTTACAAACAATGTGGGCCAAAGCACCTGTTTCCATGCAGTCTCTCCATAGTACTCTGTCAGTATAACTCCTCCATATTCCTGGAAACCCCCTGTAGCTCCTATATCTCTCCCTATCTCTCTCACCCCCTCTTGATCCTAGTCCTCTCCTTATTTCTACAAGATCTATCCCCTCCCCATGTCTGCAACCGTCTCCCCATTACACCTCTCCCTCTATCTCTGACCAGCTTCAGCCCTAACCCCCCCCCCCCCCCCCCCCCATCTCTATAACCCCCCTTCCGTTCCCTACACACCTCTATCTTCATAACCTACTCCAGCCTCTACATCCCTCCCTATCCCTGTAACACTCCTCCTGTGTAGAATGGGCTAGTGGTAGCCACTGCCCGTGTTTACAGTCACTGATCTTGTCCTATATTGTGGCCAACCAGGGGTAGCCACTGTTCACTGTTCATCACATTATCTGTTTTCCCAGTCCGTGTGACTGTTCCCATCAGCCAGGTTCCTGCATCAGACCTTCAGCATTCCCTCAGGACTCCTGGTTCACAGTAACCGCGCTGTGGTCTTGCCCCAGGTTCTGATTATTTGAAGAATGAGGGCCTTCAGTGTGAGGTGTCATAGAGTCCTAAAGAGATACAGTGTGGAAACAGGCCCTTCGGCCCACACCGGCCACCATGTCCCTGCTACACTGGTCTCACCTTACTGTGTGACATGCCCCATCAGCACAGGAGAGGGTCAGACATGTCCATCATCACAAATTGGGGAAGGGGAGAGAGAGAGGGGAATGAGAGGGGGTGAAGGGGCGGGAAGAGAGAGGTGAATGAGAGGGGGTGAAGGGGGGGGGGGAAGAGAGAGGTGAATGAGAGGGGGTGAAGGGGAGGGGGACAGAGAGAGGGGTGAATGGAAGGAAAAGGGGGGGGAGAGAGAGAGAAGAATGGGATGAGGGAGAAGAGGATTGAGAGTGGGGAAAGTGGGAAAGCTGTGAGGAAAGTGTGTATGAGTAAGGGAGATAGAAACATGGAGGTGTGGAGGAAGGAGAGAGGTTGAGGGAGGATGCCAAGATGAAAGGTGTCAGTCAACAGGAAAGGAGAAGGCAGAGGGAAATAAAGATGGTGAGATTGTTTAAAAAGAAAGTCGGAGAGGGAGAAAGGAGAGAATGGAAATGAGTCAGTCAGGGGCAGAATGTGAGGGTGGGAGGGGGGGGGGGCTACACTGCATCTGCCGGAGCATCTTGCCTGTACGCCACAGCTCGCTCCCAGCTCGGAGAGGCCAGGCTTGCCTTGGGTTAATATGCAGCGGAGAAGGAGCTCAGCCGGAAATTCTGCACATTCCATTCTGGGAATAACGAGAGGCAGGAGAGGATAGGGCGAACTGTGCTGGAGGCGGTCCCACAGGGTGGTGGGGTGAGAGCACGTGGCTCTGCCCTGCCGTGTCAGGCACTTGCACTCTGGGGCAACTGTGACACACCAGCATCAACCCACAGCCACAGCTTCAACAGCCTCACTCACCCAGTTATCAGGGCTGGGACAAGGCCTGGAACAGATGAACTATGAGGGGCCTGAGAATGAATGAGAGAGGGCTGGACGGGGTGTAAGCTTGGAGATGGAGGGGACTCTAGTTACAATTCTGCCTTTATCCTGACACTGCTCACTGTTCCTCCCACAATGCCGACCTCACTGCTGATCCTCCCGTGGGCTGCCCCTTCATCATTCCATCCCTCAACAACCCTCCAAATGGTGCTCCCTGCTCACCACCCTCCTGCGGCACTGTACTCCCCCACCACCTCCCCCCCCCCCCCCCCCATGTGCCACACCTCCCTGCGAGGTGCCTCCCACCCCCCCCCCCCCCCCCACCCGTGCTTCCTCACCACCCCATGTGCCACATGCTCCCTGCGATTCCCCTATCCCCGTCCCCCACGCGCGCTTCCTCATCTCCCCCCTCTAGCGATGCATCCCCCATCTCCCCTCCCCCATCGCCCCTCCCCCATTGCCCCTCCTCCGCTGGCGCCCCCCATCCCCCTCCCCCAGTTCTCCCCCATTGCCCCATCCCCAGCGCAGTTCTCCCCCATTGCCCCTCCCCCAGCACGCGTTCCCCCGTTGCCCGTCACGTGGCGTGGCGTGGCGCACCCTTGCTGCTGTGACGTTGGATATCTGGGCTTGGGTATCTGCAGTGAATCTTTAATTTGTGACTGGGAGTGTGTGGTGTCTATGGGGTCTGAGAGAGAGGGAGAGGGAGAAGGCTTCATTTCTGGTGCTAAATTAGTCTGTCTTAATCAAAGGAGAAGGAGATTAAAGTCAGCAGAAAATTAATTGAGTCTTGGCTGCCTATGGCATCAAGTTAATTGTGAGTGTTTGTTGTCATGGCAACATTTTTGCGACTGGTCTGCTCTAAGTCACTGGCCTCACCGTCACTGCAGCCTAAAATAGCTGATCTATTGGAGGTCAATTAGGGCCCATCCAGGTTGTTCGGGACCATGTCCGCCCTGTTGTCCCAGCCCAGTCCATCCCGCTGCCTGACTTGGCTCTTCTGGCAGTGACTCCAGACTGCTCTCACGCCCCCCCCCCCCCCCCCCCCCCCCCCCCCCCTTGTACAGAACCATCATCTCTGTCCCACCTTTCACTACGTTCACTGATGGAACATTCACTTTCCCTCTACCTCCCTCTCTCCGCCTGTCCCCTGATCAGCGGGAGAACCATCCCGGATCCTACTCTTCCATCCTGGAGCTGAAGCTCCTCATTCCTGGGAATTGCTTCAGGAAGCCTCTATGGCACCTTCCCACCCTTTGTGAAGTCACGGCATTGGGGTGGGACAGACTTTGGAGTTAGGACCAAATCAGAGTTGACTCGACTCAGCCCTATCTCCCTCTAGCTGTTCATTATGTTTATGAAACCAGGACCCCACCCATTCCGCCACTTCTCTTCACATCCTCTCCACCACCTCTACCCCACTCCCCCACCCCCTCCACCAACCATCGACCATCCCTTTCTCAACAGGTCCTGCTGTCCTCTGTGTCTATGGAATTGGAACCGCACCCTTTTCTCCCAACACTCGCCCCTCTGACCTTTCACTTTCCACATTTCAAGAAAGTGAACGGAGAGGCTCAGGGTTCAGCAAGACCTGGGCCGAAGGACACTTCCATTCCGGTCACTGGTCAAACCACACCTGGAGTATTATGTACAGCTCTGGATGCCACAGTATAGGATGGAGAGTGTGTATCACTGGTAGAGAAGGTGGTAAAGATGGCTTTTGGAACGTGGCCTTCATCAGTCAGGTTACCAAATGTGGAAGTTGGGACAAAAGGACACAAAGTGCTGGCGTAACTCCGTGGTTGGGCAGCATCTCTGGAGAACATGGATCTGAGACGTTTCAGGTCAGGGTCCTTCTTCAGAAGAAATCTTAAGAAGGGTCCCGACCCAGAAGGTCCCTATCCATGTTCTCCAGAGATGCTGCCTGACCCACTGAGTTACACCAGCACTTTGTGTCATTTTTTGTAAACCAGCATCTGCAATTCCTTGTGCCAACATGGAAGTTGGGATGGTGTGCCATAAACTACTAGACATTGGTGAGGCCACATTTGGAATTTTGTATTCAGTTTTGGTCACCCTGCTATAGGAGGGATATTATCAAGCTGAAAAGAATGCAGAGAAGAATTTATGAGGTTGTTACCTGGACTCTACAAGGAAAGCTTGGGCAGGTTGGGACTTTATTCCATGGAGTGCAGGAGGCTCATTTTATTGACATGAAAAATGCAGCGTAAGAACAGGGTTGTAGGCCCATTATCAACGCCATCCATCAATCACCCATTCACGCTAATTAACACATTTGCGGATGACACACAGCTGGGTGGCAGTGTGAACTGTGAGGAGGATGCTATGAGGATGCAGGGTGACTTGGACAGGTTGGGGGAGTGGGCAGATACAGTTTAATGATGATAAATGTGAGGTTATCCACTTTGGTGGCAAAAACAAGAAGGCAGATTATTATCTAAATGGTGTCAAGTTGGGAAAAGGAAGTACAACGGGATCTGGGGGTCCTTGTTCATCAGTCACTGAAAGTAAGCATGCACGTACAGCAGGCAGTGAAGAA
This sequence comes from Leucoraja erinaceus, assembly GCF_028641065.1. NCBI lineage: Eukaryota > Metazoa > Chordata > Chondrichthyes > Rajiformes > Rajidae > Leucoraja > Leucoraja erinaceus. The sequence goes on along the minus strand of NC_073400.1, from coordinate 386,429 downwards.
AGCGAATGGCATGTTGGCCTTCATAACAAGAGGAGTTGCGTATAGGAGCAAAGAGGTCCTGCAGTTGTACAGGACCCTAGTGAGACCACACCTGGAGTATTGTGTGCAGTTTTGGTCTCCAAACTTGAGGAAGGACATTCTTGCTATTGAGGGAGTGCAGTGTAGGTTCACGAGGTTAATTCCTGGATGGCGGGATTGTCATATGTTGATAGATTGGAGCGACTGGGCTTGTATAGTCTGGAATTTAGAACGATGAGAGGTGATCTTATTGCAACATATAAGATTATTGAGGGTTTGGACACACTAGAGGCAGGAAACATGTTCTCGAACCAACGGCCCTAGTTTAAGAATAAGGGGTAAGCCATTTAGAACAGAGATGAGGAAAAATATTTTCACACAGAAAGTTGTGAGTGTGTGTAATTCTCTGCCTCAGAGGGGCGGTGGAGGCTGGTCCTCTGGATGCTTTCAAGAGAGAGTTGGATAGAGCTCTTATGGATAGTGGAGAGAAGGCAGGAACGGGGTAATGATTGTGGATGATCAGCCATGATCACATTGAATGACAGTGCTGGCTCGAAGGGCCAAATGACCTACTCCTGCACCTATTGTTTATTGTCTAATTCTGTTGCCCCTCTTTCACATCCAACCCCTCAGGGGCAGTTTACAGGGGCCAATTAACCTACAAAACCACACATTTTCCAGATGTAGGAGGAAACCGGAAAACCTAGGGAAAACCCACATGTAGGGGAGGAAACTCCACACAAAGATCCGGTCAGGATTGAACCTATCTCTGGCGCTGTGAAAACCCCTCTACATCTGTCGCAGGGGCTAACATGCAAACTCCACTCTCAGATAGAGTTCAGGCAAATCCTTGTAAAGAGTGCTATCTACCCTAATGGGATTTGTGATATAGTCCACCCATGAGGGATCACTAGAGGACATTTGTATAGACAGATTACAAGAGGATGTTGCAAGAACCACATGGTTGTTCAGGAGGGCATACGGGGCGCGGCTACTAAGACTAATGGGATTAACTTTCCCAATGTTGACCACATGAGGCTTACTTTCCCCAATGTTGACTGGGGCTTACCCGGGGCAAGAGCATTAGATAGGGCAGAATTTGTTCCGTGAATCCAATAAAGTTTCTTTAAAAAGTATGAGGTTGTCTGAGATTCCATATTGGACCTTGTATTGGGAAATGAGCCTGGCCAGGTGACTGGTGTAATGGCACAAGAGCATTTTGGAGACAGTGATCACAACTCCAAAGCGAGTAGGAAAGCTAGAAGGGCCAGAAAGGGCCATTATATGCATTGCCGTGTAGGATTAAGGAAAATCCCAAGGCTTTTTATACATGTTAAAAACAAAATGGTGAGCAGGGAGAAGGAAGAACTGCTCAACGATGATTGAAATCAGTGGGTAGGAATGGTACTAAACAAGTACTTTGTATCTGGATTCACCAAGAGGAAGGACTGGAGGGCAGTGAAATGAGTGTGGAGAATACAGGGGGTGGCACGTTGGCACATTGGCAGATTTACTGCCTTGATGGGTGCTATCTGTATGGAGCTTGTAGGTTCTTCCTGTGATCATGGGGTTTTTTTTTCTGGGTTCTTTGGTTTCCTTCTAGATTCCAAAGACGTGCAAGTTTCAAAGCTAATTGGCCTTTAAATTGTCCCCAGTGTGTAGGATAGAACTAATGTACGGGTGATCATTGGTCAGCGTGGATATGGTGAAGCCTGTTTCCACACTGTCACACCAAACTAATACAAATATGCTGAGGCATTTGGAGATTAAAGTGGGCATGATGGGATCTATCGCTGAATATTGAGGGAAGCAAGAGAGGAGATTGTGTGGCCTTGACAAGGAACCAGGAGATCAAGATGTACAGGATTCACAATGACTTGGTTAGTTGGATTCAGACCTAGCTTATTCATGGAAGACAGAGGGTTGTGGTGGAAGGAAGATATTCTGGGTGGAGGTCGGTGACCAATGGAGGTTCGCAGGGATCTGTGCTGGGACTTCTGCTGTTTGTGATTGATCGAAATGACCGTTACATGAATGTAGATGGGTTGGTGAGTAAGTTTGCTGATGACATCAAAATTACAGTAGTTGCAGACAGTGAGGAAAAACTGTTAGAATATATGGGTGGGGAATTTACAGAAGGAGTTGAATCCAAGCAAGTGTAAGATGTTGCACTTTGGGAGGTTGAATGTATGGGAAACGTATACAGTATTGATGTTAAGCGAAATGTTGGGGCCCAGGTTCATAACTCATTGAAGGTGGCAGCACATAGCGTTAAGGAAGGCATATGGTATGCTTGTCTTCAATGTTAGGGGCTTTACATATAAGAGTCAGGAGGTCATGCTGCAGCTACACAGGACTACAGTTAGGCCGCATTTGGTGTATTGCGTGGAGTCCCGTTCACTATATTACATGAAAGATGTAGAGGCTTTGGAGAGGGTGCAGAGCAGATTTACCAAAATTCTGTCTGGATTAGAGGGTTTCATCTAGAGGGAAAGAGTGGATAGACTTGGATTGTTTTCTCTGTAATGTTGGATGGTTTATAAAAGTGTAAAATATTATGAGAGGTATGGATAGGGTAGACAATCAGAACCTTTGTTCTGCAGGGCAGAAATGTCCAACACTGGAGAGCAAGGGGGAAAGTTTAATGGAGAGGTCTTTAAAATGATGAGAGGGATAGACAGAGTTAATGTGGACAAGCTTTTCCCTTTGAGAATAGGGAAGATTCAAACAAGAGGACATGACTTCAGAATTAAGGGACAGAAGTTTAGGGGTAACATGAGGGGGAACTTCTTTACTCAGAGAGTGGTAGCGGTGTGGAATGAGCTTCCAGTGGAAGTGGTGGCGGCAGGTTCGTTGGTATCATTTAAAAATAAATTGGATAGGCATATGGATGAGAAGGGAATGGAGGGTTATGATATGAGTGCAGGCAGGTGGGACTAAGGGAAAAAAGTTGTTCGGCACGGACTTGTAGGGCCGAGATGGCCTGTTTCCGTGCTGTGTTATATGGTTATATGAGATGTGCGGGGCAAGTTTTACGCAGAGTGGAGGCGCTTGGAACAGATTGCCAGGGGTGGTGGTGGATGCAGATATGATACTGGTGTTTATGAAATTTTAAGATAGACACATGGAAGTGCATGGAATAGAGGGATGTGGATCATGTACACGCAGATGGGATCAGTTTAACTTGGTATCTTGTTCACCACAAACATTGTGGACTGAAGGACCCATTATTGTGCTGTATGTTCCATCTCTTTGGGATGCAAGAGGAAACCACGCAGTCACAGGGAGAACGTGCAAACTCCACACACACAGCACACAAGGTCAGGAGCGAGCCAGCTCTACCAGCTGGTACCGGAGCCACTACTATCCTGATTGCGATGATGGTGTTTGAGAAACTGGCCATGTAGATGATTGTGTGATGGAGAGGCTCTGGGCAATGTGGAGAAGAAGCGCCAAAGGCAGTTTAGTGCAGAGGAGTGTGAGATGATGTCTTGGGTGGTGAAACAGAGTTGGGAGTTACACAATAAGAGGGAGATGTGGAGGGATGGGTTAGTGTCAGTAACGGGTGGCTCTCTATGGGGTTGGCTTGGCAGATGGGATGCTGATAGAATCTCACAGCACAGAATCGAGCTCTTTGGACCACAAGTCCATGCCAACCACCCATTTACACTGATACCAGTTCATTCTTTACACAACGCCATCTATTCCTCACAGCTTTTACCCATCAGTGGCACTGATACACTGGAGGCCATTAGGTGCTCACTGGACCCGCACATCTGTGGTACGTGGGAGGAAACCCGAACACCCAGGGAACATCCACACAGTCACAGGAAGAATGTACAAATCCTATACAGACAATGCCAGAGATCAAGCTCAAACCTGGATGTGTGGAGCTGAGAGCGAGTAGCACTACCTCCGGCGCTTTCGTTTATTAGCCAACGCTCAGAGAATAAGAGGAGGGAGGAGATGCAGGAACCGTGCACAACACCAATCGAACCAAGTCTGATCCTGAAGAGAGTTCTGGTCACCACATCCAAGGAGAAGGGTCACAGTGGAGAGGGTGCAGGGGTGGGGGGTTAACATAGAAACATAAAAATAAGTGCAGGAGGAAGCCATTCAGCCCTTTAAGCCAGCACCGCCATTCATTGTGATCATGGCTGATCGTCCCCTATCAATAATCCGTGCCTGCCTTCTCCCCATATCTCTTGACGCCACTAGCCCCTAGAGCTCTATCTAACTCTCTTAAATCCATTAAGTGACTTGCCCTCCATTGTCCTCTGTGGCAGGGAATTCATTAAATTCACAACTCTCTGGGAGAAAAAGTGTTTTCTCACCTCAGTCTTAAATGACCTCCCCTTTATTCTAAGACTGTGGCCCCTGGTTCTGGACTCGCCCAACATTGGGAACATTTTTCCCGCATCTAGCTTGTCTAGTCCTTTTATAATTTTATATGTTTCTATAAGATTCCCCCTCATCTTTCTAAACTCCAGTGAATACATGCCTAGTCTTATCAATCTTTCCTCATATGACAGTCCCGCCATCCCAGGGATCAATCTCGTGAACATACGCTGCACCGCCTCAATCACAAGGATGTCCTTCCTCAAATTAGGAGACCAAAACTGTGCACAATACTCCAGATGTCGTCTCACCAGAGCCCTATACAACTGCAGAAGAACTTATTTACTCCTATACTGAAATCCTCTTGTTATGAAGGCCAACATTCCATTAGCTTTCTTCACTGCCTGCTGTACCTGCACACCACCTTTCAGTGACAGGTGTACAAGGACACAGAGGTCTCGCTGTACCTCCCCCTTACCTAACCTAACCCCATTGAGATAATAAACTGCCCCCTTGTTTTTGCCGCCAAAGTGGATAACCTCACATTTATCTATATTACAATGCATCTGCCCACTCACTCAACCTGTCCAGGTCACCCTGTAACCTCCTAACATCCTCTTCACAGTTCACACTGCCACCCAGCTTTGTGTCATCCGCAAACTTGCTACTTTTGCTCCTAATTCCCTCTTCCAAATCATTAATATATATGGTAAACAGTTGCGGCCCCAACACCGAGCCTTGCGGCACTCCACTCGCCACTGCCTGGCATTCTGAAAAGGACCCGTTCACTCCTACTCTTTGCTTCCGGTCCGCCAACCAATTTTTTATCCATGTCAACACCCTACCCCCAATACCATGTGCTCTCATTTTTGTCACCAGCCTCCTGTGCGGGACCTTAGCAAAACTTTCTGACAATCTAGATACACTACATCCACTGGCTCCCCTTCATCCATTTTACTTGTCACATCCTCAAAAAATTCCAGAAGATTAGTCAAGCATGATTTCCCTTTCATAAATCCATGTTGACTTGGACTAATCCTTTTACTGCTATCCAAATGCCCAATTATTACCTCTTTAATAATTGACTCCAGCATCTTTCCCACCCCCGAAGTCAGGCTAATTGGTCTGTAATTCTCCATTTTCTCTCTCTCTCCTTTCTTGAAAAGTGGGATAACATTAGCTATCCTCCAATCCACAGGAACTGATCCTGAATTGTCACTGTGAGGAAAGATTGGAGCAGCTGGGGATGTTTCCCCAGAGCGGAGGAGGTTGAAAGGGGGGGTTGATTAAAGGGTGTACAGTGGTGAGCAGCCTGCACAGAGCCAATAGCAAGGAGTGATCTCCCCGAGCAAAGGGTGAGAGAGCAGGGGCAGATTTACAGGAACTGGGGCAAGGATTAGAGGGGGAGAAGGGAAAGGGGTTCCTCAGAGGAGGGGGGTTCTGAGACCTTGTCTGAGAGGAAATACAAGGAGCTCTCCACAGTTAAACAGAACAGAGAGGCTGCTGAAGAGACACAACATGCACTGGTTTGAGCCTGTGTGAGGTGGGCCGAGAGCAACTAGCACAGGTGGGATGGGCCAAATGGTATCCAACTTTGTAGGCTTTTGTGAAGTTGATGACCAGACTTGCCCAGGTGAAGGTCGAGGCTGATCTTCATTGCACTTTTTAAGATCTGAGACCGTGTGGTTGGTTGGACAAGGGAAGCATCTTCCTGCTCTCCGGGATGTGGGCAGCATGATTTGGAACTCTCTTTCACACGGGATTGAGGGCCAAGTCAGTTGTTGCACATATATTTAAAGTTAGTAGATTTATGTTGACTGTTGAAGGATCTGGGGGATATGGTGGAGCAGACTGTACGGCCTCTTTCTGGAGAACTGCTGAATGGCCTCCTCCTTCCCCTGGCCAGAGGTGGGTGAGTGGCTTCCTCCTGTTCATGTGTTGAAGGCCAGGAATGGGAATGACTGCTTTCCTTTCCTTGTTGAATAGCCGAATGGCCTAATGCGATCTGTATGTAACAGGCCAGAGAGACGCTGAGTGGCCTTCGGCTGTTTCTGTGCCACAGGCTGAATGTGCCTGTCCCTCCAAGTCAGATTGCTGGGGTTTGAAGATACGGAATGAGGTGCTGAATAAATGGCCTCTGCAGTTTCTGTTATGTTCTCTGCCTCGAGCGGGATCCAGGCCCGTGGACTTGGCGAAGGAGGCAGAGACTGAGCATTGTCTGATGTTGGTGAAATGAGTGGGAAGATGAGTGACCTCAGCCCAGAGGAATGAAGAAAATGTTTACTGGGAACTGCCTTTCTCAGAGGCCAAGGCAGCACAGGGTGAGGTCACTGTTATATTGATGGTGACTGCCTCTCTCTGCCTCTACAAAGCACTGAACCTTTCTGCTCTCTGTCACTCACCTACATCCTGGAAATCTCTTCCTCCCCACTCGCACATATTTCTAGTTTATTGTCATGTGTTCCACGGTGCGGTGAAAAGCTTGAAGGATCTGGCATTAGTGCTGCCGGTTGAGGGGTGGCACAGCGGGTAGAACCATTTCTTCACAGGGATGGACCGCAGCTGTAATCCTGATCTCGGCCATTGTCTACAGCTTGCATGTTCTCCCCATGACTGCGAGGGTTTCCTCTCACATTCCAAGGCTGGGAAGCAGGAGGAGTGGGTCACTGGGAATTCAATGGGGGAATGGGATTAATAGGGTTGTTGTGAGAGCTAGCAGAAGTTGTGAATGGCCATTTCCTCTCCATCATCTGCCAAGAGTGGATGGATCCAGGTGCTGTTCCTCTAGGTCCTGTAGAGCAGCAAATATGACATCTCCTTTTAATAAAGGAGGGAAATCCGGGAACAGCTGACCTGCTGCTGGGAAAATACCTACACGTAACAGAATGTAACGGTGGATGTCCGACAAAAGTACGGTCAGATTGAGCAGTCAGCGTGGATGTATAGTCGTACAGCCATTTGGCCCACCACATTCATGCTGACCAGTGAACTCCTAAATGTGTTAATCCACCATAGCCTTCTATGTCTGTCTGATTCAAGTGCTCATCCCGACATTTGTTAAATGCTGTTGGCAACTGTTTGCGTCACATTCTCTGTTGTGTTCCAGGTACTCCCCACTCTCTAGGTAAAGAAAATGCCCCTTAGATCATCTTGTCTCTCACCCTCTCTTCCCATCTCCCACTCCACCCTCTTCCCCTCACCCCTCCTTTATCACCTGTCTCATCTCCTTTCCTCTCTCCCCCCATTCACTCCCCCTCTCTACCCTTCTCTCTCCCCCTCCGTCTCTCCATCCTCCTCCTTTCTCACAAGTTCACAAGTTACAGTACTGGAGTAGAATTGGGACATTCAGCCTATCGAGTCCACTCCGCCATTCAATCATGGCTGATCTTTACCTCCTAATCCCATTTTCCTGCCTTCTCCCCATAATTCTTGACACCCGTTCTAATCAAGAATTTGTCTATCTCTGCCTTAAAAATATCCACTGACGGCCCTCCACAGCCCTCTGTGGCAATGAGTTCCACAGATTAACTATTAAACTCCTCCTCACCTACATTTCAAATAGCAACCTTTAATTCTGAGGCTATGATCTCTGGTCCTAGACATTCCCACCAGTTGAAACATTCATTCCACATCCATCTATCTTTGCCTTTCATTATTCTGTAAGTTTCAATGAGGTCCCCCGTCAACCTTCAAAACTCCAGTAAGAGAGGCCCAGTGCTGTCAAATGCTCATCATATGCTAACCTACTCATTCCTGGGATCATTCTTGTAAACCACCTCTGGACCCTCTCTAGAGCCAGCACATCCTTCCTCGGACCCACATTTGCTCACAGTACTCCAAATGCAGCCTGACAAGTGCCTTATAGAGCCTCAGCATTACATCTCTTATTTTGTATTTAGTCCTCTTCATATAAATGCTACCATTTATTTTTTTCACTCCCCCTCTCACTCCTCTTCTCTCTCTCCCCATCTCTCCCCACTTACTCTTTCTCCTCCCACATCCTCAGCTCACCCACCCTTCTCACTTTTCTCTCCGCCTCACACTCTCTCTCCTCCTTCACCCCTCTCTCCTCCCTCGGTGAGGACACACCCTGTCATTGTGTTGGCTGTACAGCTGTCACTATGGTAGCCTGGGATGGATAAGGCAGGATCTCTGCCTCTGCTAGAGCTTCCCAGCAGATCAGTGACTATCCTGCAAGTGGATCAGCTGCAGAATCCTGTCCCCGCATTGTTCCATCGCCCCATCTGGGCAGGGCTAGGAGCTGCTGTGGATGGCTTGACCATAGACAGGAACATGTCCACAGTGCCTTGGTTTCCCAATATCAGGTCTAGTACAGCCCTCCTTGTTTTAAGAAACCCAGGGATATACCAAACAAATTCTGCCCATCCAAGCCTTTAGCACTAAGGAAATCCCAGTCAATATGGGAAAATTAAAGTCACTCACTGCCACAACCCGATTGCTTTTACATCTTTCTGTAATCTGTTATCTGTTCTTCTGTCTTCCACTATTTCGTGCCATGATGTATTGAATTAGCTAGCTCTCCTGGACCCCATGCAATCTATCCTTACTTGAAGGTTTTGTAATGAAATGTGGATAGAAAATTGTCGAAGTGACAAGATGCTGAAAGTTGAGCCGCCAAAGCCTGTTGGATCGCCTGGTTGCTGTCCCACCTTTCAATTCACCTTCCCATTCCCACACTGGCCTTCCTGTCCTGGACCACCTCCATTGCCTGCCAGAGTGAGGACACTGGCAAAATAGAGGAACAGCACCCCATGTTCCACCTGAGTAACTTATAAAACCTAACGGTATGAGCATTGTATTTTCCAATTTTAGATAACCAACCTACCAACAACTCCCCCTTTTCCGTCTTCCCCCCCCTCCTCCACCTCTTCCCTACGACTCGTGGACTCTCCCCCCACCCCCCCCCCCCCCCCCCCCCCACCTCTTCCCTATGACTCGTGGACTCGTATCCATTTCTACCTTCCCCCTTCCTTTTTCATCTATATTTCTTCCTAGAGTTAAACAGCTTGGAAACAGACCATTCAGCCCAACTTACTGATGCCAACCCATCTACATTGGTCGCAGCTGCCAGTATTTGGCTCTAAACCTTTTCTCTCCATGTTCCTGTCCAAATGTCTTTTGAATGATGTTATGGTACCTGCCTCTACCCCCTCTCTCAGCTTGTTCCATATACCCACCCCCCTCTGCGAAAAAGCTGCACCTCAGGTTCCTATTAAATCTTTCCTTTCTCACCTTAAACCGATGTCTTCTGCTTCTTGATTCCCCTATTCCCTTCATGATCTTATACAATATAAATCATCTCACATCCTCCTGCGCTCCAAGGAATAAAATCCTAGCTTGCCCAACTCTCCTTATAGCTTAGGCCCTTAAGTCCTGCTAACACACTCGTAAATATTCTCTGACTACCATATCAACCTGTGATACAACTTTCAAAGATCTATGTACCTGCACTCCTAGATGCCGTTGCATTACAACATTCCCGAGAGTCCTGCCTTTCACTGTGAAAGCCCTGCACTGATTTAACTTCTCAAAATGCAACACTTTGCACTAAGTGCTTTAAACTTCATTTACCATTCCTCAGCCCATTTGCCCAAATGATTAAAATTCTGCTGTAATTTTTGATAACCATCTTAGCTATCTACAATACCCACTTTCATATAATCTGCAAATTAACTATTTGTGCCTTGTACACATCCAAATCATTGATATAAACCATAGGCCAACTGATCCCAGAGTCACAGGCCTCCAGTTTGCAAAACAATCCATCACCTTCACCCTCTGTTTCCTTTCATGAAGCTAATTTTCTATCCAATCCTTGCACAGCAGTCTACCATGTAGAACCTTATCAAATATCTGTTTTACAATTCACACTTCTATCCTTATCTCCAATCTTTTGTCTTTTCAATTCAGCCTTTCTCATAGTGACAGTCATAGAGTGATACAGTGTGGAAACAGGCCCTTCGGCCCAAACAATGGGATTGTCCCAGCCTCAACTACCTCCTCTGGCAGCTTGTTCCATACACCCACCACCCTTTGTGTGAAAAAGTTATCTCTCAGATTCCTATTAAATCTTTTCCCCTTCACCTTGAACCTATGTCCTCTGGTCCTCGAGTCCCCTACTCTGGATTAGAGACTGTGCATCTACCTGATCTATTCCTCTCATAATTTTGTACACCCCAATAAGATCCCCTCCCATCCTCCTGTGCTCCAAGGAATAGAGAACCAGCCAACTCAAACTCTCTCTATAGCTCACACCCTCTAGTCCTGGCAACATCCTCATAAATCTTTTCTGAGCCCTTTCAAGCTTGACAATATCTTTCCTATAACATGGTGCCCAGAACTGAACACAATGTTATAAATGCGGTCTCACCAACGTCTTATACAACTGCAAAATGACCTTACAACTTCTATACTCAATACACTGACTGATGAAGGCCAATATGCCAATAGCCTTTTTAACCACCTTATCCACCTGTGACTCGACCTTCAAGGAATCATGCACCTGTACTCCTAGATCCTTCTGCTCTACAACACTACCCAGAGGGCTACCGTTCACTGTATAGGTCCTGCCCTTGTTGGACATCCCAAAATGCAACACCTCACACTTCTCTGTATTAAATTCCATCAGCCATTCCACTGCCCACCTGGCCAATTGATCCAGATCCTGCTGCAATCTTTCACAACCATCTTCACTATCTGCAAAACCACTCACTTTTGTATCATCAGCAAACTTGCTAATCTTGCCCTGTATGTTTTTTTTTTTCACTTAAATTTTTATTGATTTTTAAGAGATACTAGACCAAGTGCAGACTGCTCCCCCAATGGTGTGATCCCCCAACCCAATATTCCACCATGCACCCGTCTCCTCCAACGGAACTGAACCCGTTCCCAAATGTAAGATTCGAGCACTCCCCTGCCTCCCTCAGCAGTGGATTTAAAAACAATTCCAATTTCACCTTCCCTGCCTGCTGCAGCAGTTCCAATTGCAATACCAATTGGCCCTCCCCCTCCTGTTGAAGCACTTGCTGTGATATCCCATTGAGGTGAAAAGTTCAGAGTGTTCCTGTCTTGCAACTTTGTTTTGAAGTGTGTTGGAAGCTGATAGGAAGGAGCAGCGAATCAAAAGGAAGAAAGGCAGCCGGCAGCCGGACGGACGGACGGCAGGCGGCAGCCACAGACTTTTATATAATAACTAGACCAAGTGCAGACCCGTTGGGTCTGTTTCCCCAACGGCGTTTGCGGAGGGGGGGGGGGGGGGGGGGGGGGGGGGGTGAGAAGAAGATGGGAGGGAGGAGGAGGATACGGGATAGATTTGGGAGGGAAAGGAGAGCGGGGTAGGGGATGAGGGATGGGGAGAGAGCTTTGGGGGAGGGGGGATGGGGAGGGAGGGGATGAGGGAGGGAGCCACAGACTTTTATATAATAATAGATAGATAGATAGGTATACAAAACAGTGCAACATCATCACCATAAATAAAACAAAGTAAGAAAAACAGCAATCAAAATTAAAAAAGAAGTAGATAGGGGGGAAAAACAAGTAAATAAATAAAAAAATTGGAATAAGATCGTGTGGTTCACTTACCAAATTAAAAAAAGAAAAAACATTAGATTGATTAGTTATCTGGAGATAATTCAATATTCATACAAACATACCATCTAGTTCTATATAACGCAATCTTCCCATATCTAGCTCGGCATTTATCTAATTGGTGTCATGGCTCAAATAAACGGTCCATTTTTCCCAGATCTTCTCAAATGAATTCTCCTTGACTCTCAAGGAATATGTCAATTTCTCCATATTAAAGATGTCTCGCACAATTTCTAACCACTGTTCCTGTTTTGGACTTTTTTCATTAAGCCACTGCCTGGTAACGGCCTTCTTACTTGCTGCAAGCAAAACTTTAATCAAATATGTATCTTCTATTTTTACAATATCTTTAATACGCCCCAGATACATCACAGGGCAGGTATTTAGGATTTTATAACCCAAGATATTATTTACAGCTGCATTAACATTTTCCCAGTATGGCCTTATCTTTACACAGTTCCAGAAAATATGCGAGTGGTCTGCCTCCGTACTCCCACACAGCCTCCAACATTGTTGTTGGACAGCAAGTTGTCTGCTTTTTATTTTGGGTGTTATAAAAAAGCGAGATAGATTCTTCCAGCAAAATTCTCTCCAGTGAGCTTGTGGATGAACATTGTGTTTCACACATTTGATACCATTGTTCTTCTGCCCTGTATGTTCTCATCCAAATCATTGATGTAGATGACAAACAGTAACGGGCCCAGCACCGAACCCTGAGGCACATCACTAGTCACAGGCCTCCAGTCCGAGAAGCAACCTTCCACAATCACCCTCTGCTTCCTTCCATGGAGCCAATTTGCTATCCATTTAGCTATCTCTCTGTGGATCCCATGCGATCTAACCTTCCAGAGCAGCCTACCATGCGGAAACTTGTCGAACGCCTTACAGAAACCCATGCACACAACATCTACTGCTCTGCCCTCATCGCCCTTCTTGGTCACGTCTTCAATTTAATCAATCAGATTTGTGAGACTCGACCTACCATGTACAAAACTATACTGACTATTCCGAATTAGCCCTTGCCCATCCAAATGCCTGTATAACCTATCCCTCAGAATACTGTGTAGTAACTTTCCAACTACAGATGTTAAGCTCACCGGCCTACAGTTCCCAGCACTTTCCCTGCAGCCCTTCTTGAAAAGAGATACAACATTTAACGCCCTCCAGTCTTTCGGCATCTTTCCTGTATTTAAGGATGACTTGTAAATTTCAACCAGGGCTCCCGCTATTTCCTCTCTAGTTTCCCGCAATGTCCTTGGATATATATGATCAGACCCTGGAGGTTTGTCCAATCAGCTGCCTGTCACAAGCCACACTCACTAGATCCACCTATCACTCGCCGGGCTTTGTTGCTCATCCTCTTCTCCAGCTTTCACACCCCACCACCATGATCATTCTGAAGTGTCCCGACCCGAAATGTCACCTATCCATGTTCTCCAGAGATGTTGTCTGATCCACTGAGTTGCTCCATCACTTTGTGTCCTTTTATCCCAACTTCCACATTCAGTAACCTGACTGATGAAGCACCGAGTTATTCCAGAACTTATTTTAAATTGAAAGTATAATCAAAGTAAAGTTGAAAGTCCCCCGTGTGCCCATTATATTGATGCACCACGAGGACATCCACTCATCCAAAAAGGCATACAACATGAGATCTGACAAAAAACATTCTGGCTACAACTAAGATAGCTGAACTACCTGATGCACCACTGCATCAAGCAACCCTTCATTTTGACCATATTCTATGTTTCTTATCCCTCCTTGATAAACTTTTCCTTATCATGCTGATCGTCTCTATCCTAAAACTTTCTGAGCTGCTAGATTAATTATTCCTGGATTTTAGTTCAGGGGCCACGGTCTGATTGGTTGTAAAGTTCCTGTTCCTGTTGTAAAGTTCTGAGACACACAACCCATGGTGTTCATGCCAAGCCCCGGGTTGCCAGTTTGTGTTAGAGAGAGGAAATGGGAGGAATTTGCTGAGTTGTAGAAAGAAATTATCAGGAAGATAGAGAGAGAGAGAGAGAGAGAGAGAGAGAGCGAGAGAGATTCCAAAGGTCAGCTACTCAATTAGATTCACAATTGGTTTGGAGGATAGAGTCAGAAGGTCGTTGCAGACGGTTGTTTTTATGATTCGAGGCCTGTGACCAGTGAAGTGCTACAGACGTCGTTTGCTGTGTCCCTTGTTGCTTCTTATACAATCATACAGAATAGAAACAGACCTAACGTCAGCCTATCTTGCCCATGATGACCAAGATGCCCCATCTACACTAGTCCCACCTGTCTGTGTTTAGCCCATATACATCGAAACATAGAAAAACACGTGCAGGAGTAGGCCATTCGGCCCTTTCAGCCAGCACCGCCATTCAATGTGATCATGGCTGATCATCTAAAATCAGTACCCCATTCCTGCTTTTTCACCATATCCCTTCATTCCTTTATCCTAAGAGGGTAGACTCTAACTCTCTCTTGAAAACATCCAGTGAATTGGCCTGCACTGCTTTCTGTGGCTGAGAATTCCACAAATTCACAACCTCATACCATTGCAATTCATGCCCACCACCCTCTGCATGAATGTTCTCGACATTAAAAATTCAGATGACAATATATTTACCATTGCAAGTAAAATTTCAGATGACACCTCGTTTGGAAACTTAGTGGACTGTGTGGAAAGATATTTACATTTACAATAGTCTTTTAGGAAAGTGAGCCAAGGAATGCCAATTGGAAAATAGTTCTCACAAGTGTGAAGTGTTGCACTTTGGTATATCAAACCAGGGGGAGGAATTGCACAGTAAATGGTAGAGCTCTGGAGAGTGTAGTGGAACTGGAGATGTGGAAGTACAGGTGCATGGTTACAGAAAGTGGCAAGTCAGGCAGACATTGTGGTGAAGAAGTCCTTTGACATTCTTGTCTTCATTGGGAAAGGCACTGAGTATATAAGATGTGATATCATGATATAGCTGCACGTCATTGCTGAGCATCCCTGCAGCACAGAGTGTGATTCTACTCACCCAGTTATATCGGGGAGCATCACAGCATGGTTTGGGAACAACTCAGATGTACCACAACATTGGTCACCACACCAATTGTAGAGAGTTGTGGATTTAGCCCAGACCAGCACACAGACCAGTCTCCCTGCCATTGACCACCCATCCTTGGCAATGCCATAATCAAGGACTAGTCTCACCCCAGTCACTCTCTTTTCTCCACTCTCCTATCAGGCAAAAGGTACAGAAGTTTGAAAACACGTACTTCCAGATTTGGAAACAGTTTCTTCCCAGCTGTTTTCAGGCAACTGAACAGTCCTCTCGTCAGCTAGAATGTGGTCCTGGCCTCCCATCTTCCTCACTGGAGACCTCTAAACTATCTTTAATTGGATGTTATTGGACTTGATTATTATACCTTTGCACTAAATGTTGTACTCTGTGCGTGGCTTGATTGTATTAATGTATACTCTTAGCATGCAGTACCCTGTGCGGGGCTTGATTGTATTAATGTATACTCTTAGCATGCAAACTAAAGCGTTTAACTGTACCTCAGTATATGTGTATTGTAGATATTCACCAGGATGTTACCTGGGATAGCAAGCTTGAATTACAGGGAGAGGTTGGAAAGGCTGGGGGCATGAATAAAGTGGACACTTAATCCGAGAATTAAGGATTCTAAAACTAGAGGGCATCGGCTTATATTGAGCGGAGAGATTTTGAGGGGCTTCAGGGGCAAGTAATTTGCTCAGATGGTTGTCCATATCTGAAATGAGCTGCCAGAGGAAGCTATAAAAGGGCCAGATCTATGGATAGGATAAGTTTAGAAGGCTGAGAGCAAACTGCAGGCAAATGGGATTAGTTCTGTATGTTCGCATGGACAAGGTGAGCCAAAGGGCCTGTTTCTGTGCTGTATATATAGCTCTATGGCATGAGCCCTGATGGAGAGAGGGAAATCAGAGAGAGGGATTAGGAGATCAGAGTGTGTGTGTGTGTGTGTGTGTGTGTGTGGGGGGGGGGGGGGGGGGGGGCTGGGGAGGGGGGAGAGAGCGAGAGAGCGAGAGAGAGAGAGAGAGAGAAGAGAAGGGATTGGAAAGGTTGAGAGAAGCGTGTCTAGTGATACAGAAGATGAGAGAATGGAAATGAGTGAGGGAGAGGGGGAGAGTACAGATTTCACCCTTGTGTTCCAACTAGCACTGCTCAAAGACAACTTGTCTGGAGGAGACTACAGCTTTGTGAAATCTCAGTGAAGACACTGTGCTCAATTAATTCATCTTCCTTGCCGCATACTCTTGGACTAATAGAGTTTAAAAATAGGAAGAACTGCTTGGGGGCAGTGGGGACTGGCGTACGATGCAGAAGAAAGGCACTCACTCCAAGCTGCAAAACAGTGAGTCTGGCAAGAAAAGGCAGCACAAGCCTGCAGGGGGACTGAAAAGCCTTGTGAGACCAGCCGGGTGGAATAAGAGCTCTCTCTTAAAATCCCAGCCCTTGCAGGGTCACTAAGAGAGGAGAGATAGACGGAGAGAGAGAAAGTGGGAGTATGGCAATAGAGAATGACAAGGAGTGGAGATGGAGGAAGAGAGCAGGAGAGGGAGAGGTGTGGGAAGAGAGAAGGAGAGATTTGGGAAGAGAGAGGGAGAGGCAGACACGGAAATGGAGATGAATGTGAGCGAAGAGAGTTGAAGTAAAGGGCAGAGATAAAAGAAAGGCAAACTGGCATGGGATACTGCAACATAGAGCGCAGCGAGAGAGATGGAGACACAGAAAGCAAAATATCTTGGGGGGAACAGAGAATGGAAAAGAAAGAGAGAAACAGGAACAGAAGAGGAGAAATAGAAAGAGACAAGTGAGAGGAAAACGAGAGAGAGGGCACGTGAGACCAAGGCAGAGATAAGTCTGAAGAAGGGTCTCGACTGGAATCGTCGCCCATTCCTTCTCTCCATTGATGCTGCCTCACCCGCTGAGTTTCTCCAGCATTTTGCGTTTACCCAAGACAGAGATGACAGTATTGGAGCAATATGGGGAGTCTGAGATACTAACAGAGAAACAATTAGACGCAGAAGAGGAGCAGATGAGGGGCAGGGGCAGAAACCCAGAACAGTGATGGAGTGAGTGAGAGAGAGAGAGATGGAGAAACACAGAAGTGATGCAAGCAGCGCTGAACACGTTGAGATAGATTGAGCTTGACAGCACATCGGGCAACAACAACCCATAGAGAATAAATGAATTCAACCAAACAATTTAAAGATGTGTGGAAAACATTAATTGCAGGAAGCTTCAGGCCTTCTCTTTTGAACATCCAAACACCACATCATGAAGTATTGCCTCCACCCACAGTGTGACACTCCCTCAACCCCCCCCCCCCCACAGTGTGACACTCCCTCATCCCCCCCCCCCACAGTGTGACACTCCCTCATCCCCCCCCCCCACAGTGTGACACTCCCTCATCCCCCCCCCCCACAGTGTGACACTCCCCTCATCAACCCCCCCCCCAGTGTGACACTCCCTCAAACCCCCCCCCACAGTTTGACACTCCCTCACCCCCCCCCCCACAGTGTGACACTCCCTCACCCCCCCACAGTGTGACACTCCCACACCCCCCCACAGTGTGACACTCCCACACCCCCCCCACAGTGTGACACTCCCTCACCCCCCCCCCCCCCACAGTGTGACACTCACTCAATCCACCCCCCCCCCACAGTGTGACACTCCCCCCCACACCCCCCCCCCCCCCCCCCCCCACAGTGTGACACTCCCACACACCCCCCCCCCCCCCCCCTACAGTGTGATGGTCCATTTTCGCCCCTCCCCTAGTGTGATGGTCCCTCAACCCCCTTCCCCCCCACAGTGAGACACACCCTCACTGCCCCCCCCTGCAGTGTGATGGTCCCTCACCCACAGAGTGGTGAATCCCTGGAACTCTCTGCTGCAGAAGGTAGTTGAGGCCAGTTCATTGGCTAGATTTAAGAGGGAGTTAGATGTGGCCCTTGTGGCTAAAGGGATCAGGGGGTATGGAGAGAAGGCAGGTACAGGATACTGAGTTGGATGATCAGCCATGATCATATTGAATGGCGGTGCAGGCTCGAAGGGCCGAATGGCCTCTACTCCTGCACCTATTTTCTATGTTTCTATGTATGTTAACCCTCCATTCCTTTCCCGTCCATACCTATCCAATTTATTTTTAAATGATACTAGACCAAGTGCAGACCCGTTGGGTCTGCTCCCCCAATGCAGCCGTTCCCTACCCGTAGCCCCCACGGGAGACGTGGTCCTCCAACTCAAGCGGCTCAGGAATCAGCAGTGCGGCTGTTTTTAAATGGCATCTTTGAGGCGAGATGCGGGCGCCAGCAGCCGTTATGGTCGCTGGCCAGCAGGAGGCGACAAAATGAGTGAGGGGGAGGGGGGGGGGGGGGGGGGGGGGGGGGGGGGGGGGGGGGGAAGAAGGAATTGAATAAAAAAGTGTACATAAACACAACGAAATTTAATGAGTGGATACTTGGAATGAAAAGTGAAATCTCTGCCGAAATGGAAAAAATCAGGGCGTTTCTGGGTCGGGTGTTGGCGTAGCAACAAATCAAAGGCTGGCAGCCACAAGTCAGGCAGAAACACACACAGCCAGCCGGTAGCCACACAGTTTTATATATATAGATATAGATAGAGATAGATATAGATAGATGTAGAAAATCAGACCTGCCTCCACCACTTCCACTGGAAGCTCATTCCACACCGCTACCACTCTCTGAGTAAAGAAGTTCCCCCTCATGTTACCCCTAAACTTCTGTCCCTTAATTCTCAAATCATGTCCTCTTGTTTGAATCTTCCCTACTCTCTATGGAAAAAGCTTATCCACGTCAACTCTGTCTATCCCTCTCATCATTTTAAAGACCTCTATCAAGTCCCCCCTTAACCTTCTGCACTCCAAAGAATGACCTAACTTGTTCAGCCTTTCTCTGTAACTTGGTTGCTGAAACCCAGGGAACATTCTAATAAATCTCCTCTGTACTCTCTCTATTTTGTTGACATCTTTCCTATAATTTGGCAACCAAAATTGTACACCATACTCCAGAATTGGCCTCACCAATGCCTTGTATAATTTTACCATTACATCCCAACTTCTATACTAAATGCTCTGATTTATAAAGACCAGCACACCAAAAGTTTTCTTTACCACCCTATCTACATGAGATTCCACCTTCAGCGAACTATGCACAGTTATTCCTAGATCCCTCTGTTCAACTGCATTCCTCAATTCCCTACCATTTACCATGTACGTCATCAGTTGTTCATCAGTCACTGAAAGTAAGCGTGCATGTACAGCAGTTAGTGAAGAAAGCTAATGGCATGTTGGCCTTCATAATAAGAGAAGTTGAGAATAGGAACAAAGAGGTCCTTCTGCAGTTGTACAGGGCCTGGGTGAGACCACACCTGGAGTATTGTGCACAGTTTTGGTCTCCAAATTTGAGAAAGGACATTCTTGCTATTGAGGGAGTGTAGCGTAGGTTCACCAGGTTAATTTCCGGGTTGGCGGGACTGTCATATGTTGAAAGAATGGAGCGACTGGGCTTGTATACACTGGAATTTAGAAGGATAAAAGGAGATCTTATTGAAACATAAGATTATTGAGGGATTGGACATGCTAGAGGTAGGAAACATGTTCCCGATGTTGGGGGAGTCCAGAACCAGAGGCCACAGTTTAGGAATAAGGGGTAGGCTATTTAGAACAGAGATGAGGAAAAACTTTTTCACCCAGAGAATTGTGAATCTGTGGAATTCCCTGCTTTAGAAGGCAGTGGAGGCCAATTCTCTGGATGCTTTCAAGAGAGAGTTAGATTCGGCTCTTAAAGATAGTGATATGGGGAGAAAGCAGTCAAGGGATATGGGGAGAAAGCAGGAACGGGGTACTGATTGTGGATGATCAGCCATGATCTCTGTGAATGGAAGTGTTGGTTCAAAGGGCCGAATGGCCTCCTGCAACCATTGTCTAGGGGAGAACGTGCAAACTCCGTACAGACAGCCCCTATGGTTAGGATCGAACCCGTGTCTCTGGCGCTGTAAGGTAGCTGTACGCTGTGCCACCGTGCCACTCCAGGGGTGGTGGTTGAAGCAAATACATTAGTGGCATTTGGGAGAATTTTGGATAGGCAAATGGATGTGCAGGAAATGGAGGGTTATGAGTTATGTGTAAGTAGATAAGTGATGGTCTTTGCATCACGTTTGGCAGGGATATTGCTGTACTGTTCCATGTAAAATTGGCTTCATTGATGGAAGCAGAGGGTGGTGGTAGAAGCTGGGTTTTGGGACTGTGACTAGAGGATGCATCAGGGATCATGTTGGGCCCATTGGTGTTTATGCTTTATGTCAATGATTTGGATGAGAATGTACAAGGCATGATTAGAAAATTGCAGATGACATGAAAGTGGTCTCATTGAGTGAAGATGATGATCAAAACTGACGGCAGTATCTTTGGATGATCTGGTCCTGGGCTGAGGAATGGCTCATGGAGTTTCATGCAGACAAGTGCGGTGTTGCATTTTGGGAAGTCAAACCAGAGCAGGACCCTCACAGGGAAGGGCAGGGCCCTGGGGAGTGTTGTCGAGTAGAGCGATCTAGGAGTACAGGTACATCCTTGCCTGAAAATTGTGTGACAGGTAGATAGGGTTGAAAAGAAGGCTTATGGTATAGACATTTTGTTAGGACTTTATGTTGTGGTTAATTTATGAGAACATTGCCAGAACTTGAGGACCTGAGCTCT
Source organism: Leucoraja erinaceus (assembly GCF_028641065.1). NCBI lineage: Eukaryota > Metazoa > Chordata > Chondrichthyes > Rajiformes > Rajidae > Leucoraja > Leucoraja erinaceus. The sequence goes on along the minus strand of NC_073400.1, from coordinate 365,726 downwards.
ACGGGATGCTTGTGTAAGCTCAGACTATATTCACTGCAGAGCAGGAGGCTGAGGGGTGGTCTTATAGAGGTGTATAAAATCATGAGGGGAATAGATAGGGTGAATGCACAGTATTTTACCCAGGATAGGGACATTTTAAAAGTGGACAGTTTTAACGTGAGAAAATTTAATACATAAAACATAGACAATGCAAGGTTTGTGCTGAACGTGGTGCCAAATAAAACTGATTTCATCTGCCTGTATATGATTCATATCCCTGCATTTCCATGTGCCTATCTAAAAGCCTCTTGAAAGCGACTATTGTATCTGCCTCTACCACTATCCCAGGCAAAATGCTCTAGGCCCCAACCACTCTCTGTATAATAAACCTGCCCTGTTTATCTCCATTAAACTTCACCCTCTCTCATTGTAGCTATGCCCTCTAATGTTGAACATTTCCACCCTGGGGATACAGTTTACCCTATCTATGATTCTAATAATTGTATATATTTCTATCAAGACTCCCGCCAACCTCTGACATTCTAGAGAAAACAATCCAAGTCTATCCAAACGGTAGCTGAAACCCTCCAATCCAGGCAGCATTCTGGTAAATCTCTGCATCCTCTCCAAAGCCACATTTTTCCTGTAATGAAGTGATCAGAACTACACACAATACTCCAAATATTATAAGGCGTGATTGGTTATAAGGATGGTGATTTTTGCCCTGCGATGCAAGAGATTGAATGGAGGGGCATCTTAAGTAACATTTTTGAGTCCATTATTAAGGATCAAGTTTCTGAGTACATGATAATAGGCAGAAGTCAGCATGGTTTTGTGAATGGGAGAAATTGCCTCTCAAATCTGTTGGAATTCTTTGAGAAAGTAAGTAAATAGCAGGATAGACACAGTATCCTATGGATGTTGTGGGTGTCAGTGGACGTTGTTTATCTAGATTTTCCGAAGGCTTTTGACAATGTGCCGTACATGTGGATGCTAAATAAGTTGAGAGCCCAAGGTATTAGAGGGAAGATAATGGCATGGATAGCAGGATGCTGATGGCAAAGGATAGTAATAAAGGGGGTTTAATCTGGTTGGCTACCAGTGGTGTTCTGCAGGGGTCAGTGTTGGGGCTGCTATTCCACATTGTATATCAATGCTTTGAATGATGGAATTGATGGCTTTGTGGCCAAGTTTGCGGATGATATGAAGATACAGTAGGTGGAGGGCAGGTAGTAGAGAGGAAGCAGGGAGTTTGCAGAAATATTTTTTTTATAATTAAAAAAATTAGGCAGACACGAGTTATTGATTGGGGGCGATCAGCCATGATCACAATGAATGGTGGTGCTGGCTCGAAGGGCCGAATGGCCTCCTCCTGCATCCATTTTCTATGTTACAGGTTGTGAGAGTGGGCTGAGAAGTGGCAGATGGAATACAGCGTAGCAATGTACGGTCATGCACTTCAGTAATACGAGTAAATGTATAGACTATTTTCAAAATGGGAAGAGGATTCAAAAATCAGAGGTGCAGATGGATGGGAGTGCTGGTGCAGGAATCCCAAAAGGCTAATTTGCAAGTTGAATCGATATTAAGAAAGGCAAATGCAATGCTGGTGTTCAAGAGGACTAGAATATATAAATAGGGATGTAATGCTGAGGCTTTATAAGGCACAGGTCAGAACGCATTTGGAGTATTGTGAGCAGTATTGGGTCCTATATCTGAGGAGCGATGTTTATCAGAATGATCCTGGGGATAATCGGGTTAATATATGACGAGTGTTTGAAGGCACTGCCTGTACTTACTGGAGTTTATAAAGATGAAGATGGATCATTGAAACTTACAGAATAGTGAAAAGCCTGGATAGAGTAGATGTGGAGAGGATGTTTCCACTAGTGGGAGAGTGTAGCACCAGAGGGCACAGCCTCAGAATAAGAAAGGAGATGAGAAGAAGTTTATTTAGTCACAGAATGCTGAATCTGTTGAATCCATTGCTCCAGATGGCTGTGGAGGCCGTTCTTGGATATTTTTTAAGTGGAGATTGACAGTTTCTTGATTAGGAAGGGTGTCAAGGGTTATGGGAGAAGGCGGGAGAGTGGGGTTGAGAGGGAAAGCTAGATCAGCCATTATTAAATGGCAGAGTAGAGTTGATGGGCCTAATTATGTTCCCATGAACATTATGAACTTACCATAAATGGGGTGGATATGTTGGATAGTCTCAGTACTGTCCTCAGGATAGGGGATTCTAAAACTAGGGGACATGGGGAAAGATTTAGAAAGGATCTGAGGGGCGTTCTTTCACACAGAGAGTAGTAGGTTTGTGAAACGAACTTCCAAAGGCACAACATTTAAAGACACTTGGATGGCAAAGGTTTAGAGGAAATTGGAGCAAATACAAGAGGGCAGAATGTGACAGCAGTATTCAGAGTGGACAAACTGCTGAGATATTATGGACTGAGCTCAAAAATAAGAAAGGAACAAACACACCAATGGGATTATGGTTCAGGCACCCAATAGCCAGTCGGAGACAGAGGATCAAATCAAACAGATCATGGAAGGAAGTAATGATGTAGTGAATGACTAACTTCCTCAGAATTGGCTAGGGTTTACTCAGGGCAAGAAGATTTAGATGCAGCAGAAATGGTTTGGTATGTCCAAGATGGTTTCTTTAAATAGTATGTGGCTAGTCCGAGTCGAAGTGGGGCCACACGGGATCTTGTATTGGGAAACGATCGTGGCCGGGTGAATGGTGTTAGTGTGGAAGAGCATTTTGGAGATAGTGATCACAACTCCATAAGTTTTAAGATTATTTTGAGCAGGGGTAGGCCTGGATGTTGGGGAAGGTACTTAATTGGGGCAAGGAAGATTACAATATCGCTCGGCAGAAGCTAGGGAAGGTGGATTGGGAGCAGTTGTTATTGGGCAAGTCCACAGATACATGTGGGAGTCATTTAAAGATCAGCTGATCAACAGATGATCTTATTGAGTAGTTTAAGAAAAGGAATGAAAGGAATAGATCGAGTCTTTTACCCAGAGTAGGGGAATTGGGAACCAGAGGACAGATTTAAGGTGAAGGGGAGAAAGATTTAATAGGAACCAGAGCGGCAAACGTTTTACACCAAGGGTGGTAGGTGTATGGAATGAGCTGCCAGAGGTGGTAGTTGAAGCAGGTACTATCACAAAATGTAATTATTTAGACAGGTACATGGATAGGATATCTCTAGAGGGATATGGGCCAAACGCAGGCAGGTGGGACTAGTGTACTTGGGGCATGTTGTTCGGCATGGGTAGGTTGGGCCGAAGGGTCTGTATCCATGCTATGCGACTATGCCTCTCTACGACTCTATAATTGAGTTGTTTTGATGAAGGTAGGGCTGTGGATGTTGCATACGTGGATTTTCCGAAGGCATTTGATAAGGTCCCTTATGCTAGGCTAATAATGAAGATTAAGACGTACGGGATTTATGATGATTTGCTCGTATAGATTCAGCCAGGCTGGAGGTCTTCGACCAGTGGAGTTCCGCAGAGATCTGTGCTAGGACTTCTGCTGTTTATTAAATATATAAATGATCTGGAGGTAAATGTCGATGGATCGGTGAGCAAATTTGCTCATTACATCAAAATTGAAGGAATTGAAAACAGCGAGGAAAACTGTCAGAAGATATTGCGGGATATGGATCAGCTGTCGAAATGGGCAGAGAAATGGCAGATAGAGTTGAACCCAAGCAAGTGTGAGGTGTTGCACTTTGGATATTTTGTCAGGGCAAAATATACAGTTAATGGCAAGACCTTTAACAACATTGATTTGCAGAAGGCCCTTGATATCAAAGTTCATAGCTCCCAGATGGTGGCAGCACAAGTAGATAGGGTGGTAAACAAAGCATATGGTATGCTTGCCTTCATTGCTAGAGGCATTAAATGCCATCAGGATGTCATAATGCACCTATCAGGCTTTGGTTAAGCCGAATTACATGGAGTTCTGCTTACCATAATACAAGAAGGATGTGGGGGCTTTGGTGAGAGTGCAGAGGAGATTTATCAGAATGCTGCCTGGATTAGAGGGGTTCAGCTATAAAAAGCTAATAAACATGGATACTTTTCTCTGCAATGTTGGAGGTTGAGCGGAGAATTGGTAGCATATAAAATTATGACAATAGACAATAGGTGCACGAGTAGGCCATTCGGCCCCTCGAGCCAGCACTGCCATTCACTGTGATCATGGCTGATCATCCACAATCAGTACCCGGTTCCTGCCTTCTCCCCATATCCCTTATTTGCTATCTTTATGAGCTCTATCTAACTCTCTCTTGAAAGCATCCCTTGAGAGAATTGGCATCCGCTGCCTTCTGAGGCAGAGAATTCCACAGATTCACAACTCTCTGGGTGAAAAGGTTTTTTTCTCATCTCTGTTCGAAATGGCCTACCTCTTAATCTTAAACTATGGCCCCTGGTTCTGGACTTCCCCAACATCAGGAACATGTTTGCTACCTCTAGCATGTTCAATTCCTTAATAATCTTAAATATTTCAATAAGATATCCTCTCATCCTAAATTCCAGTGTATACAAGCCATTGTCATTCCATTCTATCAACATATGACAGTCCCGCCATCCCGGGAAATAACCTCATGAACCTACGCTGCACTCCCTCAATAGCAAGAATGTCCTTCCTCATATTTGGAGACCAAAACATAGAAACATAGAAACTCAAGTTCAAGTGAGTTTATTGTCATGTGTCCCTGTATAGGACAATGAAATTCTTGCTTTGCTTAAGCACACAGAAAATAGTAGGCATTTACTACAAAACAGATAAATGTGTCCATATACCATGATATAAATATATACACACATGAATAAATAAACTGGTAAAGTGCAAATAACAGAAAGTGGTTATTAATAATCAGAGTTTTGTCCGAGCCAGGTTTAATAGCCTGATGGCTGTGGGGAAGTAGCTATTCCTGAACCTGGTTGTTGCAGTCTTCAGGCTCCTGTACCTTCTACCTGAAGGTAGCAGGGAGATGAGTGTGTGGCCAGGATGGTGTGGGTCTTTGATGATACTGCCAGCCTTTTTGAGGCAGCGACTGCGATAAATCCCCTCGATGGAAGGAAGGTCAGAGCTGATGATGGACTGGGCAGTGTTTACTACTTTTTGTAGTCTTTTCCTCTCCAGGGCGCTCAAATTGCCGAACCAAGCCACGATGCAACCGGTCAGTATGCTCTCTACTGTGCACCTGTAGAAGTTAGAGAGAGTCTTCCTTGACAAACCGACTCTCCGTAATCTTCTCAGGAAGCAGAGGCGCTGATGAGCTTTTTTGATAATTGCGTTAGTGTTCTCGGACCAGGAAAGATCTTCAGAGATGTGCACGCCCAGGAATTTGAAGTTCTTAGCCCTTTCAACCATCGACCCGTTGATATAAATGAGGCTGTGGGTCCTCTTCCTACTCCTTCCAAAGTCCACAATCAGTTCCTTGGTTTTGCTGGTGTTGAGGGCCAGGTTATTGTGCTGGCACCATATGGACAGTTGCTTGATCTCTCTTCTGTACTCTGGCTCATCCCCATTAGTGATACGCTCCACAATAGTGGTGTCGTTAGCGAACTTGATGATGGAGTTCGCACTGTGACTGGCTACACAGTCATGGGTATAGAGTGAGTACAGCAGGGGGCTGAGCACGCAGCCTTGAGGTGCTCCCGTGCTGATTGTTATCGAGGCTGACACATTTCCACCAATACGAACAGACTGGTCTGTGGATGAGGAAGTCGAGGATCCAGTTGCAGAGGGATGCGCAGAGACCCAGTTCTGCGAGTTTGGTAACCAGTTTGGAGGGGATGATCGTGTTAAATGCAGAGCTGCAATCAATGAATAACAGCCTGACATATGAGTTTTTGTTGTCCAAGTGGTCCAGTGCGGAGTGGATGGCCAGCGAGATCGCATCCACCATTGATCTGTTGTGGCAGTATGCGAACTGCAGTGGGTCCAGGTTTTTATCGAGGTAGGGGTTGATTTGCTCCATGATCAACCTCTCAAAGCACTTCATCACCACCGGCGTTAGTGCCACTGGTCGATAGTCATTGAGGCACGTCACCTTACTCTTCTTGGGCACCGGTATAATTGATGCCCTTTTAATACTCAACTACTCTTATGAAGGCCAACAATTAGCTTTCTTCACTGCCTGCTGTACCTGCATGCTTACTCTCAGTGACTGATCAACAAGGACACCCAGATCTCATTGTAATCCCCTTTTCCCAAATTGACACCATTCAGATAATAATCTGCCTAACTATTGTTGCCACCAAAGTGGATAACCTCACATTAATCAACATAAAACTGCATCTGCCATGCATCTGCCAACTCACCTAACCTGTCCAAGTCACCCTGCATCCTCATAGCATCCTCCTCACAGTTCACACTGCCACCCAGCTTTGTATCATCTGTAAATTTGTTAATGTTACTTTTAATCCCTTCATCTAAATCATTGATGTATATTGTAAATAGCTGCAGTCCCAGCACCGAGCCTTGCGGTACCCCACTAGTCACTGCCTGCCATTCTGAAAGGGACGTGTTAATCCCTACTCTTCGTTTCCTGTCTGCCAACCAATTTTCTATCCATGTCAGCACTCTACCCCCAATACCATGTGCTCTAATTTTGCCCACTAATCACCTATGTGGGACCTTATCAAAGGCTTTCTGAAAGTCCAGGTACACTACATCCACTGGCTCTCTCTTGTCCATTTTCCAGGTTACATCCTCAAAAAATTCCAGGATTAGTCAAGCATGATTTCCCCTTCGTAAATCCATGCTGACACGGACCGATCCTGTTACTGCTATCCAAATGTGCCGCTATTTCATCTTTTATAATTGACTCCAGCATCTTCCTCATTACCGATGTCAGGCTAACTGGTCTATAATTCCATGTTTTCTCTCCCGCCTTTCTTAACAAGTGGGATAACATTACCTACCCTCCAATCCACAGGAACTGATCCTGGATCTATAGAACATTGGGAAATTATCACAAATGCGTCCACAATTTCTAGAGCCACTTCCATAAGTACCCTGGGATGCAGACCATCAGGCCCTGGGGATTTATCAGCCTTCAGTCCCATCAGCCTAATGTGAATATCCTTCATTTCCTCCCTCACCCTAGGTCCTCTGGCCACTGGTACATCCAGGAGATTGTTTGTGTCTTCCTTGGTGAAGAGAGATCTAAAGTACTCTTTCAACTCGTCTGCCATTTCCTTGTTCCCTATAATAAATTCACGTGTTTCTGTCTTCAAGGGTCCAACTTTTGTCATAACTATTTTTTTCCCTTTCACATACCTAAACAAGCTTTTACTATGCTCCATTATATTCTTGGTGAGCTAACCTTCATACCTTTTCTCCCCGTATTGCCGTTTTAGTTATCTTCAGGTGCTCTTTAAACATTACCCAATCCTCTGGCTTCCCGCTCATCTTTGCTATGTTGTACTGCTTCTCATTTATTTTTTATACTGTCCCTGACTTCCTTTGTCAGCCACAGTCACTTCTTACTCCCCTTAGAATCTTTCTTCCTCTTTGGAATGAACTGATCCTTCACCTTCTGTATTATTCCCAGAAATACCTGCCATTGTTGCTCCACTGTCATCCCTGCTGGGATCTCTTTCCAGTCAACTTTGGCCAGCTCCTCCCTCATGGCTCCATAGTCCCCTTTGCTCAACTGTAATACTGACACCTCCGATTTTCCCTTCTCCCTCTCAAATTGTAGATTAAAACATCATATTATGGTCACTACCTCCTAATGTCTCCTTTACCTCAAGTTCCCTTAAGTTTCTCAAGTTCCAATTCATTACACAACACTAAATCCAAATTGCCTTCTCCCTCTAGGCTCCAGTGCACGTTGCTCTGAGAATCCATCTCGGAGGCACTCCACAAACTCCCTTTCTTGGGGCCCAGTACTAACCTGATTTTCCCAGTCTACCTGCATGTTGAAATCTCCCATAATTTTGCCAATTGGATTACCTTTACGACATGCCAATTTTAACACTTGATTCAACTTGCACCCTATATCCAGGCTACTATTTGGGGGCCTGTAGATAACTCATATTAGGGTCTTTTTACCCCTACAATTCCTCAGTTCTATCCATACTGACTCTACATCTCCTGATTCTATGTCACCCCTCACAATTTCATTCCTCAGCAACAGAGCTACCCCACCCCCTCTGCCCACCTGTCTGTCTTTTCGATAGAATGTATACCTTGAATATTCAGTTCCCAGTGCTGGCCCTCTTGCAGCCATGTCTCTGTAATTCCCACAACATCATAATTGCCAATTTCTAACTGAGACTCAAGCTCATCCACTTTATTTCTCACACTTCGTGCATTCATATATAATACTTGGCCATACTCTCCTGTCCCTTCCTGAGCTTTCTGCCCCGTTAATTCTGGTGTCTTTCTTAACTTTTCCAATACTCTCTTTCCCTTTAACTCCATCCATGTATTTTCAATTTGTCTCCTCCCCCCCCACTATTTAGTTAAAACCCACCCATGCAGCAGTGGCAAACGTGTCTGCCAGAATGCTGGTCCCTCCCCCCCCCCCCCCCACCCCTCCCCCCCGCCTGTTCCTGCCCTGTAATCGGTCAGTGACGTCCAAGATCCTGGCACCAGGGAAGCAAATCACCATCATTGCATCCCGCCTGTTGCCGCAGAAACCCCTGTCTGTACCTCTCACAATGGAGTCCCCGATTACCACGGTTCTTCTTGACGTCTGTGTCTTCGGATTTGATCTTTGATCTTTGGCTTTGAGTGGCGTTGATTGAGTAGACGGTCAATACCCTTTCCCCCAGGGTGGAATTGTTCTGCATTAGACAGCTTGGCTATAAGGGGAGAGGAGGAAAGTTTCATGTGTGGGGCAAATTGTTTTTACACAGAGTTGTGGGCGCTTGGATGGCAATGCCAGGGATGGTGGTGGAAGCAGATACAGTAGTGAAGTTTACCAGGTTTTAGACAGGCACATGGAAGTGCAAGGAATGGGGGTTCATGTTCCCACACACTTCCCTATCCCTGTTACACCCTTCATTGAGTCATACAGCATGTTCCTTATCCATTCCTACCCGTGGATGATATACAGGCAGATGGGATCAGTTTAACTTGGTATCCTATCTGGCACAAACATTGTGACCAAAATGGCCCGCTCCTGTGCTGTACTGTCTTATGTTTTATGTTCTAAATGGGACTAACACAGTTCGGCATGGATGAGTTTGTCTACTGGGCCTATGTCCATGCCATGTGACTCAATTACTCCATAAAGGACTTGTCCTGAATCAGGCAGCTTTTGTTGTTTCCACAGCGAGTGGATCACAGATCATGGAGCAGCCACAAGATCAGGTGGTGGTGGCTGGAGACAGTGCCCTCCTCTCCTGCGCTGTATTCAACTACTCCGGTATTGTCCAATGGACCAAGGATGGACTGGCACTCGGAATGGGGAACGGACTTCCAGGTAAATACTTCTGAAGTTCAAGATATGACAGGATGATGTAAAGGGGTCTATACTCTGTGTGTAACCCATGCCCTCAGAGTGTGTGAAGGGACATTATTCAGGGAGCATCACCCTGTGACAGGTCAGTGCAGAGGAAGCTTCACGGTATCCAACCTGGAGATTTGTAATAGGACAGGGTGGAGGGAGCTTTACTCTGTCTAACTCATGCTCTGCTGCAAATTCCAACACCTGATCTGACAATCCCTGGAAGGAATTGGGATATTTCAGTGAGATCACCTCTTGTCCTTCTGAACTCCAGAGACTTCCAGGTCAGCTTCCCCTATGGTCCTGGGCACACCACCCCCGCTCTCCATCCCAGGAGACAATCAGTGAGCCTTTGTTGTGCTCTGTCCATTGCAAGTAAATCCTCCCTCGGGTGGGGAGCCCAGACCTGTCCATGATATCGCAGGTCCGCGGATAACTGGAGCAAGACGTCTCTACTCCTGGCCTGTGTGCTGCCTGTTTTGCAGCGTGGCCTCGGTATCGGATTGTGGGCGACGCGGAAAAAGGGGAACACAATCTGCAGATCCAGGACGCGGAGCTGTCGGATGATGCCGTCTATGAGTGTCAAGCTACAGGAGTTGCCCTCAGGTCTGACACAGCAACATTGACTGTGCTGGGTAAGTAACTCACTGGCCTGACTCCCGCTCCTCGTACACAACTGGATATCCCTCCCCATCCCGGCACCTGCCCTCTCCTGCCCCCACCACCGTCTCACCACACCACAAACCTCTATTCCCGTGACTGTGACCGCACCAGCCCCACACCATGTCTGTAACCCCCTCTGACCCCCACAGCCCTCCCTGCCTCTGGAACCGTGTTGAGCCCCACACCTCGTCCTTCTCAATAACCACCTCTGACCTCTATATGCCTCCCTATCTCTGTAATCCCGTTGTCCCGACATCTCTTCCTATGTCTGTAATTCCCAGCTCCCACACCTCTCGCTATCTCAGAGACATTCCTGCTCCTCCACTTCCCTATCTTGATTGTAATCATGTATTGTGTTTTTGCTGACTGGTTAGCATGCAGCAAAAAGCTTTTCACTGTACCTCGATACACATGACAATCAACTAAACTGAAATTCTGTAACGCCCTTCAACCCTACACCTGTCCCCAGCTCTGTAACCTCTAGCACCTACCTGCACCTCTCTCTATCTGTAATGTCCTTCAGCACCAATGCTACTTTATTATCAGATCTAGCGAGGTAGTGACTTTTTTATTTACATACATTTAGTGAAGTATTACTTTGCATAAGCACATCTTAGATTTAGTACAATTGTATGAGAATGGTATGAGAACCAGACAGACTACAAGAGTCGCCAGGGTGGGCACCATTTTCAAGTCCAATTTGTTATGAGTGCAGAGTTCTTAACCTCACCATAAAGGCCTGTTGTCCTGTTGCAGGATCAGCCTGGCCAAGTCAAATTGCTGGTGCTCTCCACCACTCCATGCCACTGCAGGTTGTGTCGGGTCCACCTGCTCGGCCTCTTGGAGTGGTACCCGATCCAGTCAAGCCCAAGGCGGGTGCAGGGCCTCCAGCAGCCCCTTCTACCGTCGAGTTGCACTGCACTGCCTCCCGCTGCACTGTCCACTTACCGGCCCCTTGTTCTTTGCATCCGCCGCTGCTGCCATCTTGAATATCTCACCCCCATCTGTGGCCCCTGGGGGTGAGCAGGGCAGGGTTCGACCGCTTGCCCCTTGTGGACGGCATTCCTGGCACGGCAGCAGGCAAGCCAGGACTACTGCCGGGAGATCGACGCGACACCATGGTCACCACACCCCTCCCTATATCCATAATCCCCTCATGTTCCCACACACTTCCCTATCCCTGTTACACCCTTCATTGAGTCATACAGCATGTTCCTTGTCCATTCCTACCCATGTCTCATCCTGCGCTGGTCCCAGTTGTCTGTGTTTTGCCTCTTGTGCATGTAACTGTCCAGGTGATTTTCAATCTTTGCCATTACACTCGGCTCCACAGCTTGTTCTCGCAATTCATTCCATGTACTCACCACTCAGTGAAGTATTTACTGCTCAGATCACTTTGACATATTTCTCTTTCATGTTCAGCCTCTAGTGCTGGACATCCCTACCTTGGGAAGAATACTGAACATGCATTTCATTTATACCTCTCACAATATTATACACTTCTATAAGGTTACTCTTCAGTCTCCTGTGCTCCAAGGGAAAATGTGCCAGCCTATCAAGCCTTGTTGCAACTTGACCACCTTGTCATTCAAATGGTTGTTGTGGATGACAAACTACAGTGTATTTGGCATCCAATTCCAGTGGCCTACCACTGGTCACAGGTCGCCAATCAGAGGAGCAACCTCCACTAATACCCTCTCATTTTTTCCCACAAAGCCAATTGTGAATCCAGTTTGCATTTCCTGTTATCTAACCTTTAGGACTGTACAATATTTAGGATCTTGTGAACACCGTTGGCATATTTGTTGGCACTCCTGGCATATTTGTTATTCTAATTCCAGTTGACTATTCAGAGGTCTATAGTACACCTCCAACAAGGTGACCACCCTTGTTCCCGAGCACCACCCTCACTAGACGAACCGTCCGTAATGTCACCTCTCATCACTGCCGTGATATCCTCCTTAAACAACAATGCAACCCCCCCTCCTCTTTTTCATCACTACTGTCTCTCCTGAAGCTCCTGTACCCCGGAACTTGAGCTGCCAGTCCTGCCCCTCTGTTAACCAGTATTCAATCATGGTTACAATGTCCCAGTCGCTTGTATCTATCCACACCTTGAGCTCATCTGCCTTACCTGTCAAGCCCCTTGCATTAAAATACATGCAGTTTAAACCAAGCCTATTCTGTCCACGAACCTTTCCCACAACAACCTCCATACCAACATCTAGCTTCTCATGTGCCTCTGTCCTGTATGAGACCCCCCCCCCCGCAAATCTAGTGTAAACCTTCTTGTGTTGCATCAGCAAACCTGCCCGCTGGGATGTGTAAGAAAGAACTGCAGATGCTGGTTTAAATTGAAGAAAGACACAAAATGCTGGAATAACTCAGCGGGACAGGCAGCATCGCTGGAGAGTAGGAATGGGGGACGTTTCGGGTCGAGACCCTTCTTCTAACTGCTAGGATATTGGTCCCCCTCCAGTTGAAGTGCAACCTGTCCCTTTTGTACAGGTCACCCCTGCCCCAGAAGAGATCCCAATGATCCAGAAATCTAAATCCTTGCCCCCTACACCAACTCCTCAGCCACAAATTCATTTCCCCTATTTTCCTGTTCTGAACTTCACTAGCACGAGGTACTGGAAGCAATCCTGAGATCACTACCCTGGAGATCCTGCTTTTCAGTCTTTTATCCAGTTCCGTAAACTCATGTTACAGAACCTCCTTCCTCTTTCTACCTATATTATTTGTGCCAACATGCACAACAACCTCCGGCTACTCCCCCTTACCCTTGAGGATGCCGTACAGCCGCTCCGACACGTCCTGGACCCTGGCACCAGGGAGGCAACAACCATCCTGGAGTCTCGCTGCTGCCGCAGAATCTCCTGTCCACACCTCTGACTATCGCGTCCCCCACCACTACAACGGCTCTACCTGACGTCACTCTTCCCCGTTGAGCCTCAGCACCAGGGTTGGAGTCACAGCCCTGGCTGCCACTCAATCTTGTCATGTCGTCCGCTCCGACAGCTCCAAATAGGTTGTACCTGTTTTCAATAGGTACAGCCACCGGGGGTTCCTGCAGCCCATGTTTACTTCTCGTCCTCGTTGTCACCCACCTTCTCTCTTCTTGTATCCTCAGTGTGACAACCTCACTGCAGGTCTTGTCCAGGAAACGCTCGGTTTCCCAGATGGTCCTGAGCATCCAGTTGCTGCTCCAGTTCCCTAACACGGTCCTTCAGGAGCTGCACCTGGACACAATTTCCACAGGTGTAGTTTGTCGGAGACACCAGCAGTGTCACTGACTTTCCACATCCTGCAGGAGAGACACTGTAACAACTTGCCTGCCATTACTTCACTGGACAAAATCATGAATTACAAATGAGACACTCTCAGAGTTGAGTGAAACCTATTCCCTTCTCTGCTGCCTCTTTCTGCACTGTAATATGTCAACAGTTTAAATATCGGACACATGCAGAACCGATTCAAGTGTCGCCACCTTGCCAAAGACTCACACTTTACCTCAACAAGGCCACGCCTCTCTCCAAGCCCTACTTTTCTTTGCTGATCAATTAACAAATTTACTAATTAACTAACTTACCAATTAACTAATTTAGATTTGGCAGCCAATCCCCGCACTTGCTCCATTGCTGACCTCGAAGTTAGGTTTTGCAGGCTGGCCCAGCCTGTCCTGTCCCGTCCCGTCCCGTCCCACCCTACCCCACCCCACCCCACCCCACTCCACTCCACTCCACTCCACTCCACTCCACACTCTCCACTCCACCACCCACTCCAGCACCTATACCCCTCCCAATTTTTGTAAGCCCTTCCTGCCCCAACACTATAATTCCCCAATTCTGTAACCCCTTCAGCCCCAATACCGCAATCTATCTCTGTAAACCTAACAACCACCTTCCTCTGTAAACTCGAAACACCCCACAAAATGCTGGAGGCAATCAGCTGGTCAGGCAGCATCTCTGCAAAACATGGATAGGTGATGTTTTGGGTTGGGATTCCTCTTTAGTTTGATTGTAATAAGGGGGAGAGAAAGCTGGAAGGAGGCAAGATAAGACTAAGATTACGAGAGAAGAGAAGTGCAATGTGAAGTCAGGGGATATAGACTGAAGGGAGGAGCAGGATTCTGGGCGTATTAACAAGATTGAGGATAGCACATTAACAATATTGGGAAAACACCCTACTGGGCTGTGTGAGGAATGCCATCAGCCAGAAACAGTTCAGCATGCCCTAGTTGCATGTAGGAGATATGAAACAGAGGATTTATGATCATTGAAATGAGGAAAATTGGACTGACAGAAATATCAGTAAAGAACATTCTAGAGTGTGGAGGGAAAGGAAAGGGAATAAAGTTGTTGTTTGATTTCTTGAGGGCCTCTGGGCTTATAAAAAGGATCTAATATAAAGACATGAGTACTGTGGAATGAAGCCAGAAGGTGGCAGCAATGCAACATTGCGGATGCCGGCTGCCGTAAAACTCCAAAGAAGAAGTAGAAGAAGAAGGATTCTGGGCGGAGTGGGTGAATCTTTGCAATAGGCAGGGTTGGAGGATATTTATGTACATCAGAAGTGGGTGGTTTGGGTGGGAAAGGAAGAGAGCCAAGGGGTTACAGCGATAGTCTTGATTGAAAGCAAAAAAGGGGGAGGGAGGGAAAGATGTGACTGGTGGGATCACAGCTAAAGGGCCTGTCCCACATCTAAAGGGCCTGTCCCACTGTACGAGGTCATTCTAAAGCTATTCCGAGTTTTAAAAAAAAGTCAAACTCGTGTTAAGCACGTAGAATGTACGTAACGGGTACGTCGGAGCTCAGGACGTCTCTTAGAGGTTCGTAACGCTAGCGGCAGGTACTCGGGAAACGCGGTAAGCTCGTGAAGACTCGTGAAGATCTTTCAATATGTTAAAAAATGTCCACGAGAGCCCCGAGTACCTACGAGCGGCTGTTACCATAATTCTCCGAGTTCGAATCAGGGGAGACTGAGGCGAACTCTTGAATTAGCTCGTACAGTGGGACAGGCCCTTTAGGTGATGGAAACGTTGGAGAATGGTTTGCTGGATGAAGACCATTGTGGGGTGAAAGGTACAGACCAGGGAACTATCCTTGTTGTGGAGGGGGAGCAAGCGCAGGACTGCTGGATACCAATTAGGTGCAGGAAGGAACTGAAGATGCTGGTTTACCAAAGATAGACACAAAATGCTGGAGTAATTCAGCAGGACAGGTAGCATCTCCAGAGAGAAGGGTACAAATTGTCACCCATTCATTTTTGCCAGAGATGTTAAGAGAAAAAGAGTAGTAAAGAGAAATGTGGGTCCCTTGAGGCAGAAACAGGGATCATTGTTATGGGGGACAAGGAAATGGCAGAAGCTGAACAGATACTTTGGTTCTGTCTTCACTATGCAAGACACAAACAATCTCATAGAAACATAGACATGGAAAATAGGTGCAGGAGTAGGCCATTCGGCCCTTCAAGCCTGCACCGCCATTCAATATGATCATGGCTGATCATCCAAATCAATATCCCATACCTGCCTTCTCTCCATACCCCCTGATCCCTTTAGCCACAAGGGCCACATCTAATTCCCTCTTAAATCTAGCCAATGAACTGGCCTCAACTACCTTCTGTGGCAGAGAGTTCCACAGATTCACCACTCTCTGTGCAAAAAATGATTTTCTCACCTCGGTCCTAAAAGACTTTCCTCTTATCCTTATACTGTGACCCCTTGTTCTGGATTTCCCTAACATCGGGAATAATCTTCCTGCATCTAGCCTGTCCAACCACTTAAGAATTTTGTAAGTTTCTATAAGATCCCCCCTCAATCTCACAGATGTGCTGGAGGACAGAGGATCTAGGGAGACAGAGGAAATTTGCATTAGGCTAAAAATATTATTCGGTAGGCTGATGGAACTGAAGGATGATAAATCCCCTGGGCCTGATGGTCTGCATCCCAGGGTACTCAAGGAGGTGGCTCAAGAAATTGTGGATGCATTGGTGATCATTTTCCAATGTTCAATAGATTCAGGATCAGTTCCTGTGGATTGGAGGGTAGCTAATGTTATCCCACTTTTCAAGAAAGGAGCGAGAGAGGAAACGGGGAATTACAAACCAGTTAGCCTGACATCGGTGGTGGGGAAGTCAATTATATGGTGCCAGGGTCAGGGATGTGTCTGAACGTGTCCAAGAAATCCTGAAATGGGAGGGAGAGGAGCCTGAGGTTGTGGTGCATATAGGTACCAACGACATAGGTAAAAAAAGAGAAGAGGTCCTGAAAGAAGAATTTAGGGAGTTAGGTAGAGAGTTAAGGAGAAGGACTGGAAAGGTAACAACCTCAAGATTGCTGCCTGTGCCACACGACAGTGAGAGTAGGAATGGAGCGAGGTGGAGGATAAATGCGTGGATGAGGGACTGGTGCAGTGGGTATGGATTCAAGTTTCTGGATCATTGGGACTTCTTTTGGGGAAGGTGCGACCTGTACAGAAAGGACGGGTTGCACTTGAACTCAAGGGGGACCAATATCCTGGCGGGGAGATTTGCAAAGGCTACTGGGGAAACTTTAAACTAGTATGGTTGGGGGGAGGGACTCAAATTGGGAAAGCTAGCAGTCAGTGTGTGAAGCAGGGGGCAGAGAATGGTAGCACTCTGACCCAAAATATAGGGGAGAGAGAAGAAAAAGACAATAAACAGAGAATAAGAGAGGGTGGGTTTCTTAAATGTGTATATTTTAATGCTAGGAGCATTGTAAGAAAAGTGGATGAACTTAGAGCCTGGATTGACACCTGGAAGTATGATGTTGTGGCGATCAGTGAAACGTGGTTGTAGGAGGGCTGTGATTGGAAACTAAATATTCCAGGATTTCGTTGCTTGAGGTGTGATAGAATTGAAGGGGCAAGAGGTGGAGGTGTTGCATTGCTTATCAGGGAAGAGATTACAGCAGTGCTTTGGCAGGATAGATTAGAGGGCTCGTCTAGGGAGGCTATTTGGGTGGAACTGAGAAATGGGAAAGGGGTAGCAACACTTATAGGGGTGTATTATAGACCGCCAAATGGGGAGAATTGGAAGTGCAAATATGTAAGGAGATTGCAGATATTAGTAGTAAGCACAAGGTAGTGATTGTGGGAAATTTCAATTTTCCACACATAGACTGGGAAACACATTCTGTAAATGGGCTGGATGGGTTGGAGTTTGTAAAATGTGTGCAGGATAGTTTTTTGCAGCAATACATAGAAGTACCTACTAGAGAAGGGGCGGTGCTGGACCTCCTGTTAGGAAATTAGATGGGTCAGGTGGCAGAGGTATGCGTTGGGGAACAGTTCGGGTCCAGTGATCACAATACCATTAGTTTCAATATAATTATGGAGAGGGACAGAACTGGACCTAGGGTTGAGATTTTTGATTGGAGAAAGGCTAACTTTGAGGAGATGCAAAAGGATTTAAAAGGAGTAAATTGTGACAGTTTGTTTTATGGGAAAGATGTGGAAGAGAAATGGAGTACATTTAAAGGTGAAATTTTAAGAGTACAGAATCTTTATGTCCCTGCTCGGTTGAAAGGAAATCGTAAAAATTGTAAAGAGCCATGGTTTTCAAGGGAAATTGGACACTTGGTTCGGAAAATGAGGGAGATCTACAATAATTATAAGCAGCATGGAGTAAATGAGGTGCTTGAGGAGTATAAAGAATGTAAAAAGAATCTTAAGAAATAAATTAGAAAAGCTAAAAGAAGATATGAGGTTGCTTTGGCAAGTAAGGTAAAAGTAAATCCGAAGGGTTTCTACTGCTATATTAATAGCAAAAGGATAACGAGGGATAAAATTGGTCCATTAGAGAGTCAGAGTGGACAACTATCTGCAGAGCCAAAAGAGATGGGGGAGATATTGAACAGTTTCTTTTCTTCGGTATTCACCAAGGAGAAGGATATTGAATTATGTGAGGTAAGGGAAACAAGTAGAGTAGCTATGGAAACTATGAGGATCAAAGAAGAGGAAGTACTGACACTTTTGAGAAATATAAAAGTGGATAAGTCTCCAGGTCCGGACAGGATATTCCCTAGGACATTGAGGGAAGTTAGTGTAGAAATAGCAGGGGCTATGGCAGAAATATTTCAAATGTCATTAGAAACAGGAATAGTGCCGGAGGATTGGCGTACTGCGCATGTTGTTCCATTGTTTAAAAAGGGGTCTAAGAGTAAACCTAGCAATTATAGACCTGTTAGTTTGACGTCAGTGGTGGGCAAATTAATGGAAAGAATACTTAGAGATAATATATTATAAGCATCTGGATAAACAGGGTCTGATTAGGAACAGTCAACATGGATTTGTGCCTGGAAGGTCATGTTTGACAAATCTTCTTGAATTTTTTGAAGATGTTACTCGGGAAATTGATGAGGGTAAAGCAGTGGATGTTGTGTATATGGACTTCAGTAAGGCCTTTGACAAGGTTCCTCATGGAAGGTTAGTTAAGAAGGTTCAATGGTTGGGTATTAATGATGGAGTAGCAAGATGGATTCAACAGTAGCTGAATGGGAGATGCCAGAGAGTAATCAAAATAGGACGTACATGGTAAATGGTAGGGAATTGAAGAATGTAGGTGAACAGAGGGATCTGGGAATAACTGTGCACAGTTCCCTGAAAGTGGAATCTCATGTAGATAGGGTGGTAAAGAAAGCTTTTGGTGTGCTGGCCTTTATAAATCAGAGCATTGAGTATAGAAGTTGGGATGTATTGTTAAAATTGTACAAGGCATTGGTGAGGCCAATTCTGGAGTATGGTATACAATTTTGGTCAACTAATTATAGGAAGGATGTCAACAAAATAGAGAGAGTACAGAGGAGATTTACTAGAATGTTGCCTGGGTTTCAGCAACTAAGTTACAGAGAAAGGTTGAACAAGTTAGGGCTTTATTCTTTGGAGCGCAGAAGGTTAAGGGGGGACTTGATAGAGGTTTTTAAAATGATGAGAGGGATAGACAGAGTTGACGTGGAAAAGCTTTTCCCACTGAGAGTAGGGAAGATTCAAACAAGGGGACATGACTTGAGAATTAAGGGACTGAAGTTTAGGGGTAACATGAGGGGGAACTTCTTTACTCAGAGAATGGTAGCTGTGTGGAATGAGCTTCCAGTGAAGGTGGTGGAGGCAGGTTCGTTTTTATCATTTAAAAATAAATTGGATAGTTATATGGACGGGAAGGGAATGGAGGGTTATGGTCTGAGCGCAGGTATATGGGACTAGGGGAGATTATGTGTTCGGCACGGACTAGAAGGGTCGAAATGGCCTGTTTCCGTGCTGTAATTGTTATATGGTTATATGGTTATAAAAGAAGTAATAATGGCGCATTTGGATAGCAGTAAAAGGATTGGTCCAAGTCAGCATGAATTTATAAAGTGGAAATCCTACTTGACTAAACTTCTGGAATTTTTTGAGATTTTGACAAGTAAAATGGATGAAGGCGATCCAGTGGATGTAATAATGTATCTGGACTTTCAGGAAGCCTGTGATAAGGTCCCACACAGGAGGTTAGTGGGCAAAAGTAGAGCACATGGTATTAGGGGTAAGGTATTGACATGGATAGAGAATTGGTTGGCATACAGGAAACAAAGATTAGGAAAAAATGTGTCCCTGTCAGAGCGGAGTGCCACAAGGCTTGGTGCTGGGGCCGCAACTATTTACAATATATATTAATGATTTAGATGATGGGATTAAAAATAACACCAGCATATTTGCAGATGACACAAAGCTGGGTCGCAGTGTGAACTGCAAAGAGGATGCTAGGAGGTTGCAGGGTTATTTGGACAGGTTGAGTGAGTGGGCAGATGCATGGCAGATGCAGTATAATGTAGATGAATGTGAGGTTATCCACTTTGGCGGCAAGAACAAGGAGGTAGATTATTATCTCAATGGGGTCTGATTAGGAAAAAGGAACGTGCAACGAGACCTGGGTATCCTTGTACACCATGTTTTTTTTGTTTGTTTTTTTTGTATCAAAAAATAATTTATTTAATGTCAACATGATACAAAAACCAAAAAAAACCCCAAACCGTGGTGACATACCCACCACCATGTTAAAATAATGGCACGTTGGCCTGCACAACAAGAGGATTTGAGTGGAGGTTCTTCTGCAGTTGTACAGGGCCCTGGTGAGACCACATCTCAAGTATTGTGCGCAGCTTTGGTTTCCTAATTTGAGGAAGGACATCCTTGCTATCGAGGCAGTGCAGCGTAGGTTCACAAGGTTAATCCCTGGGATCGCGGGACTGTCAAATGATTGGAAAGATTGGGCTTGTATTCACTGGAATTTCGAAGGATGAGGGGATATCTTATAGAAATGTATAAAATTATAAAAGGACTGGACAAGCTAGATGCAGGAAAAATGTTCCCATTGTTGGGGAAGTCCAGAACCAGGGGCCCCAGTCTAAGAATAAAGGGGAGGCCATTTAAAACTGAGATGAGAAGAAACATTTTCACCCAGAGAGTTTGGAATTTGTGGAATTCTCTGCCACAGAATGCAGAAGAGGCCAATTCTCTGGATGAATTTAAGATAGTTAGATAGAGCTCTAGGGGCTAACGGAATCAAGGGATATGGCAGGCATGGGTTACTGATTGT